>NW_028125152.1:0-147749 GCF_965194825.1 Balaenoptera physalus
ACCCTTCCTCGAGAAGTTGATTCAGGGAAGCAACCAGTGTGTACTCGGTGTCTCTTTTGACTTGTTAAAAACCACAGAGATGTATGCTGCCTGTACCCATGGAAATGGGGGCATGATGGGACTAGCCTTGCTTTCCGTTTGGAAACCTCCATTCTTGCTGCCGTGAAGCTCCCTGAAATTCTCTGCTGTTGACAGGCCTCTGGCCACTGTAGGCATGGGTCTGGGAAGAAAATGAGTTTTCCTGGGTACACACGGAGCTTCATAGGCCAGGGTGGGGCTCACCTTGCCATGGTCTAGAGCTAAAGGGAATCTCAACGTGAGTTCTTGCCTCGAGGTAAGGCCCTGAGTAGCCCTGCAGAAAGGGAAGCATGCAGCTCTTTCCATGAGCTCTTAGTGGAGGTCTGTTTTATTTTAAAGGAAGTACCCTTTTCAGGAGGCCTAGGTCCTTCGGGTGAGCATCATTTTGGTTCCAAGATCACTGACTCCCTCCACACCCCTGTGGGCCTGCTGAGCAGCATTGAGTCCCATACCTCCCACGGAGGCTCTTTGTGTCTGCAGAGTCTCGGGCAACACACTGTACTTTACTTCAGGAGGGCTACATTTCCAGAGCACTCGAACAGCATCAGAACCACATTTCTAGGCAGTCCAACATGCCCTGGAAGTCTTCGACATTGCCCTCGTCTGAGCTGCCCTGAGAAAACACTCTGCTTCGAATTTACCGAGGACCTAGTTCCTGAAGTCACTCTCTTCAAGGAGAAATACAGCATCTTAACATGCTGTGTCGCTCACAGGGCAAGAAACGTGAGAACTTGCCTCGAGGTAAGGCCATGAAATGCTATGCAGAAGCAGAGGCGTGTAGCAGTTTCCATGAGGCCGCAGTCGCTTATCTTCAGCATTTTAAAGCCAGTACGCTTTTCAGGACACCTATGTGCCTCGCCTGGAAACCCTATTCCCTGCAAGAACACTGAGTACCCTCACGCTCCCCTGGCCCTTCTAAGCAATAGCCAGGCCAGGAGCTTTCCGATTCACAGTATGTATGCCGAGTGTAGGGCAGCACAGTGCACTCTTATTGGAACATCTTGCTTTAGCCAGCAATCGCACAGGTTCACGAGCACCGTTAAGCAAGTTCCAACAGGCCGTGGAAGTCGCTCTCATTCCCTAGTTTGAGCTGTACAGAGAGAAACAGTAAGCTTCTCCTTCCATTCAGGACCTCCTACCTGAAGTCACCCTGCCTCCTGAAGAAAGGCGACCTCGTTTCTATTGCAACTAAAGCACAGTTTTTCCTGTAGCATGGCAGGCTTTTGAAGAGGCACGGGCCCAGAAGCCTTGTTAGGGCTTTCCTTGGTGAGGCCGTTCACTAGATGCAGAACACCCTGCCTCGAGAAGTTGATTCAGGGAAGCAACAACTGTGTACTCTGTGTCTCATTTGACTTGTTAAAAACCACAGAGATGTATGCTGCCTGTGCCCATGGAAATGGGGGCATGATGGGACTAGCCTTGCTTTCCATTTGGAAAGCTCCATTCTTGCTTTCGTGAAGCTCCCTGAAATTCTCTGCTGTTGACAGGCCCCTGGCCACTGTAGGCTTGGGTCTGGGAAGAAAATGAGTTTTCTCTGGCTACACTCGGAGCTTCATTGCCCGGGGTGGGGCGCATCTTGCCATGCTCTAGAGCTAAAGGGAATCTCAACGTGAGTCCTTGCCTCGAGGTAAGGCCCTGAGTAGCCATGGGGAAAGAGAGGCATGCAGCTCTTTCCATGAGCTCATAGTCGCTGTTCTGCTTTATTTTAAAGGAAGGAACCTTTTCAGCACTCCTAGGACCCTCGAGGGAGCATTTTCGTTCCAATATCCCTGACTACCTCCACACCTCTGTAGGCCTGCTGAGAACAACGTGGCCCATAGGTCCCTCGGAGGTCCTCTGTGTCTGCTGAATCATGGGCAACACACTGCACTCTTTGTTGTGATATCTTGATTCACAGCACTCGCACAGCTTCACGAGCACCGTTTTGGCAAGATGCAACTTGCTGTGGAAGTCTCACACATTCCCTAGTCTGAGCTGAACTGAGAAAAACACTAGGCTTCGCCTTCCTTCCAGGACCTCCTACCTCAAGTCACCCTGCCTCCAGGAAAAAATCGGTTGCGTTCGTATTGCAACTAAAGCACAGTCTTTCCTGTAGCACCCGGGCGTGTAGCAGTTTCCATGAGGCCGTAGTCGCTTATCTTCAGCATTTTAACGCCAGTACGCTTTTCAGGCTTTTGAAGAGGCACCGGCCCCAGGCCTAACTAGGGCGTTCCTTGGTTGAGGCGGTTCACTACATGCAGAACACCCTGCCTCGAGAATTTGATTCAGGGAAGGAACCAGTGTGTACTCTGTGTCTCTTTTGAGTTCTTTGAAACCACAGGGATGTATGCTGTTTGTGCCTATGGAAATGGGCTCATGTTGGTAGTAGACTTCCTTATCCATTTTGATAGCTCCATTCATGCTGCCTTGAAGCTCCCTGAAATTCTCTGCTGTTCACAGGCCCCTGGCTATTGTACGCATTGGTCTGGGAAGAAAATGTGTTTTCTCTGGCTACACAGTGTGCTTCATAGTCCGCGGTGGGACTCATCTTGCCATGCTCTAGAGTTAAAGGGAATCTCAGATCTGTCCTTGCCTCGTGGTGAGGCCCCGAGTGGCCATGCAGAAAGGGAGGCATGCAGCTCTTTCCATGTGCTCTTAGTCGCTATTTTGCTTTATTTTAAAGGAAGTACCCTTTTCAGGACTCCTAACCCCCTCGGGTGAGCATCATTTTAGTTCCAAGATCACTGAGTACCTCCACACCCCTGTAGGCCCGCTGAACAACAACGAGGCCCATAGGTCCCACGGAGGTCCTCTGTGTCTGCTGAGTCATGGGCAACACACTGCACTCTTTCTTGTGATATCTTGATTCACAGCACTCGCACAGGTTCAAGAGCAACGTTCAAACAAGTTCCAACATGCCGTGGAAATCGCACTCAATCCCTAGTCTGAGCTGCACAGAGAAAAACACTAGGCTTCTCCTTCCAATCAGGACCTCCTACCTGAAGTCACCCTGCCTCCAGGAGAAAGACGGCTTGCTTTCCTTTTGCAACTAAAGCCCAGTTTTTCCCGTACCACTGCAGGCTTTTGAAAAGGCACGGGCCAAGTGGCTTGCCTAGGGCGTTCCTTGGTGAGGCCCTGGGCCCAGTGGCCTTGCTAGGGCGTTCCTTGGTGAGGCCGTTCACTAGATGCAGAACACCCTTCCTCGAGAAGTTGATTCAGGGAAGCAACCAGTGTGTACTCGGTGTCTCTTTTGACTTGTTAAAAACCACAGAGATGTATGCTGCCTGTACCCATGGAAATGGGGGCATGATGGGACTAGCCTTGCTTTCCGTTTGGAAACCTCCATTCTTGCTGCCGTGAAGCTCCCTGAAATTCTCTGCTGTTGACAGGCCTCTGGCCACTGTAGGCATGGGTCTGGGAAGAAAATGAGTTTTCCTGGGTACACACGGAGCTTCATAGGCCAGGGTGGGGCTCACCTTGCCATGCTCTAGAGCTAAAGGGAATCTCAACGTGAGTTCTTGCCTCGAGGTAAGGCCCTGAGTAGCCCTGCAGAAAGGGAAGCATGCAGCTCTTTCCATGAGCTCTTAGTGGAGGTCTGTTTTATTTTAAAGGAAGTACCCTTTTCAGGAGGCCTAGGTCCTTCGGGTGAGCATCATTTTGGTTCCAAGATCACTGACTCCCTCCACACCCCTGTGGGCCTGCTGAGCAGCATTGAGTCCCATACCTCCCACGGAGGCTCTTTGTGTCTGCAGAGTCTCGGGCAACACACTGTACTTTACTTCAGGAGGGCTACATTTCCAGAGCACTCGAACAGTATCAGAACCACATTTCTAGGCAGTCCAACATGCCCTGGAAGTCTTCGACATTGCCCTCGTCTGAGCTGCCCTGAGAAAACACTCTGCTTCGAATTTACCGAGGACCTAGTTCCTGAAGTCACTCTCTTCAAGGAGAAATACAGCATCTTAACATGCTGTGTCGCTCACAGGGCAAGAAACGTGAGAACTTGCCTCGAGGTAAGGCCATGAAATGCTATGCAGAAGCAGAGGCGTGTAGCCGTTTCCATGAGGCCGCAGTCGCTTATCTTCAGCATTTTAAAGCCAGTACGCTTTTCAGGACACCTATGTGCCTCGCCTGGAAACCCTATTCCCTGCAAGAACACTGAGTACCCTCAGGCTCCCCTGGCCCTTCTAAGCAATAGCCAGGCCAGGAGCTTTCCGATTCACAGTATGTATGCCGAGTGTAGGGCAGCACAGTGCACTCTTATTGGAACATCTTGCTTTAGCCAGCAATCGCACAGGTTCACGAGCACCGTTAAGCAAGTTCCAACAGGCCGTGGAAGTCGCTCTCATTCCCTAGTTTGAGCTGTACAGAGAGAAACAGTAAGCTTCTCCTTCCATTCAGGACCTCCTACCTGAAGTCACCCTGCCTCCTGAAGAAAGGCGACCTCGTTTCTATTGCAACTAAAGCACAGTTTTTCCTGTAGCATGGCAGGCTTTTGAAGAGGCACGGGCCCGGAAGCCTTGTTAGGGCTTTCCTTGGTGAGGCCGTTCACTAGATGCAGAACACCCTGCCTCGAGAAGTTGATTCAGGGAAGCAACAACTGTGTACTCTGTGTCTCATTTGACTTGTTAAAAACCACAGAGATGTATGCTGCCTGTGCCCATGGAAATGGGGGCATGATGGGACTAGCCTTGCTTTCCATTTGGAAAGCTCCATTCTTGCTTTCGTGAAGCTCCCTGAAATTCTCTGCTGTTGACAGGCCCCTGGCCACTGTAGGCTTGGGTCTGGGAAGAAAATGAGTTTTCTCTGGCTACACTCGGAGCTTCATTGCCCGGGGTGGGGCGCATCTTGCCATGCTCTAGAGCTAAAGGGAATCTCAACGTGAGTCCTTGCCTCGAGGTAAGGCCCTGAGTAGCCATGGGGAAAGAGAGGCATGCAGCTCTTTCCATGAGCTCATAGTCGCTGTTCTGCTTTATTTTAAAGGAAGGACCCTTTTCAGCACTCCTAGGACCCTCGAGGGAGCATTTTCGTTCCAATATCCCTGACTACCTCCACACCTCTGTAGGCCTGCTGAGAACAACGTGGCCCATAGGTCCCTCGGAGGTCCTCTGTGTCTGCTGAATCATGGGCAACACACTGCACTCTTTGTTGTGATATCTTGATTCACAGCACTCGCACAGCTTCACGAGCACCGTTTTGGCAAGATGCAACTTGCTGTGGAAGTCTCACACATTCCCTAGTCTGAGCTGAACTGAGAAAAACACTAGGCTTCGCCTTCCTTCCAGGACCTCCTACCTCAAGTCACCCTGCCTCCAGGAAAAAATCGGTTGCGTTCGTATTGCAACTAAAGCACAGTCTTTCCTGTAGCACCCGGGCGTGTAGCAGTTTCCATGAGGCCGTAGTCGCTTATCTTCAGCATTTTAACGCCAGTACGCTTTTCAGGCTTTTGAAGAGGCACCGGCCCCAGGCCTAACTAGGGCGTTCCTTGGTTGAGGCGGTTCACTACATGCAGAACACCCTGCCTCGAGAATTTGATTCAGGGAAGGAACCAGTGTGTACTCTGTGTCTCTTTTGAGTTCTTTGAAACCACAGGGATGTATGCTGTTTGTGCCTATGGAAATGGGCTCATGTTGGTAGTAGACTTCCTTATCCATTTTGATAGCTCCATTCATGCTGCCTTGAAGCTCCCTGAAATTCTCTGCTGTTCACAGGCCCCTGGCTATTGTACGCATTGGTCTGGGAAGAAAATGTGTTTTCTCTGGCTACACAGTGTGCTTCATAGTCCGCGGTGGGACTCATCTTGCCATGCTCTAGAGTTAAAGGGAATCTCAGATCTGTCCTTGCCTCGTGGTGAGGCCCCGAGTGGCCATGCAGAAAGGGAGGCATGCAGCTCTTTCCATGTGCTCTTAGTCGCTATTTTGCTTTATTTTAAAGGAAGTACCCTTTTCAGGACTCCTAACCCCCTCGGGTGAGCATCATTTTAGTTCCAAGATCACTGAGTACCTCCACACCCCTGTAGGCCCGCTGAACAACAACGAGGCCCATAGGTCCCACGGAGGTCCTCTGTGTCTGCTGAGTCATGGGCAACACACTGCACTCTTTCTTGTGATATCTTGATTCACAGCACTCGCACAGGTTCAAGAGCAACGTTCAAACAAGTTCCAACATGCCGTGGAAATCGCACTCAATCCCTAGTCTGAGCTGCACAGAGAAAAACACTAGGCTTCTCCTTCCAATCAGGACCTCCTACCTGAAGTCACCCTGCCTCCAGGAGAAAGACGGCTTGCTTTCCTTTTGCAACTAAAGCCCAGTTTTTCCCGTACCACTGCAGGCTTTTGAAAAGGCACGGGCCAAGTGGCTTGCCTAGGGCGTTCCTTGGTGAGGCCCTGGGCCCAGTGGCCTTGCTAGGGCGTTCCTTGGTGAGGCCGTTCACTAGATGCAGAACACCCTTCCTCGAGAAGTTGATTCAGGGAAGCAACCAGTGTGTACTCGGTGTCTCTTTTGACTTGTTAAAAACCACAGAGATGTATGCTGCCTGTACCCATGGAAATGGGGGCATGATGGGACTAGCCTTGCTTTCCGTTTGGAAACCTCCATTCTTGCTGCCGTGAAGCTCCCTGAAATTCTCTGCTGTTGACAGGCCTCTGGCCACTGTAGGCATGGGTCTGGGAAGAAAATGAGTTTTCCTGGGTACACACGGAGCTTCATAGGCCAGGGTGGGGCTCACCTTGCCATGGTCTAGAGCTAAAGGGAATCTCAACGTGAGTTCTTGCCTCGAGGTAAGGCCCTGAGTAGCCCTGCAGAAAGGGAAGCATGCAGCTCTTTCCATGAGCTCTTAGTGGAGGTCTGTTTTATTTTAAAGGAAGTACCCTTTTCAGGAGGCCTAGGTCCTTCGGGTGAGCATCATTTTGGTTCCAAGATCACTGACTCCCTCCACACCCCTGTGGGCCTGCTGAGCAGCATTGAGTCCCATACCTCCCACGGAGGCTCTTTGTGTCTGCAGAGTCTCGGGCAACACACTGTACTTTACTTCAGGAGGGCTACATTTCCAGAGCACTCGAACAGCATCAGAACCACATTTCTAGGCAGTCCAACATGCCCTGGAAGTCTTCGACATTGCCCTCGTCTGAGCTGCCCTGAGAAAACACTCTGCTTCGAATTTACCGAGGACCTAGTTCCTGAAGTCACTCTCTTCAAGGAGAAATACAGCATCTTAACATGCTGTGTCGCTCACAGGGCAAGAAACGGGAGAACTTGCCTCGAGGTAAGGCCATGAAATGCTATGCAGAAGCAGAGGCGTGTAGCCGTTTCCATGAGGCCGCAGTCGCTTATCTTCAGCATTTTAAAGCCAGTACGCTTTTCAGGACACCTATGTGCCTCGCCTGGAAACCCTATTCCCTGCAAGAACACTGAGTACCCTCAGGCTCCCCTGGCCCTTCTAAGCAATAGCCAGGCCAGGAGCTTTCCGATTCACAGTATGTATGCCGAGTGTAGGGCAGCACAGTGCACTCTTATTGGAACATCTTGCTTTAGCCAGCAATCGCACAGGTTCACGAGCACCGTTAAGCAAGTTCCAACAGGCCGTGGAAGTCGCTCTCATTCCCTAGTTTGAGCTGTACAGAGAGAAACAGTAAGCTTCTCCTTCCATTCAGGACCTCCTACCTGAAGTCACCCTGCCTCCTGAAGAAAGGCGACCTCGTTTCTATTGCAACTAAAGCACAGTTTTTCCAGTAGCATGGCAGGCTTTTGAAGAGGCACGGGCCCGGAAGCCTTGTTAGGGCTTTCCTTGGTGAGGCCGTTCACTAGATGCAGAACACCCTGCCTCGAGAAGTTGATTCAGGGAAGCAACAACTGTGTACTCTGTGTCTCATTTGACTTGTTAAAAACCACAGAGATGTATGCTGCCTGTGCCCATGGAAATGGGGGCATGATGGGACTAGCCTTGCTTTCCATTTGGAAAGCTCCATTCTTGCTTTCGTGAAGCTCCCTGAAATTCTCTGCTGTTGACAGGCCCCTGGCCACTGTAGGCTTGGGTCTGGGAAGAAAATGAGTTTTCTCTGGCTACACTCGGAGCTTCATTGCCCGGGGTGGGGCGCATCTTGCCATGCTCTAGAGCTAAAGGGAATCTCAACGTGAGTCCTTGCCTCGAGGTAAGGCCCTGAGTAGCCATGGGGAAAGAGAGGCATGCAGCTCTTTCCATGAGCTCATAGTCGCTGTTCTGCTTTATTTTAAAGGAAGGAACCTTTTCAGCACTCCTAGGACCCTCGAGGGAGCATTTTCGTTCCAATATCCCTGACTACCTCCACACCTCTGTAGGCCTGCTGAGAACAACGTGGCCCATAGGTCCCTCGGAGGTCCTCTGTGTCTGCTGAATCATGGGCAACACACTGCACTCTTTGTTGTGATATCTTGATTCACAGCACTCGCACAGCTTCACGAGCACCGTTTTGGCAAGATGCAACTTGCTGTGGAAGTCTCACACATTCCCTAGTCTGAGCTGAACTGAGAAAAACACTAGGCTTCGCCTTCCTTCCAGGACCTCCTACCTCAAGTCACCCTGCCTCCAGGAAAAAATCGGTTGCGTTCGTATTGCAACTAAAGCACAGTCTTTCCTGTAGCACCCGGGCGTGTAGCAGTTTCCATGAGGCCGTAGTCGCTTATCTTCAGCATTTTAACGCCAGTACGCTTTTCAGGCTTTTGAAGAGGCACCGGCCCCAGGCCTAACTAGGGCGTTCCTTGGTTGAGGCGGTTCACTACATGCAGAACACCCTGCCTCGAGAATTTGATTCAGGGAAGGAACCAGTGTGTACTCTGTGTCTCTTTTGAGTTCTTTGAAACCACAGGGATGTATGCTGTTTGTGCCTATGGAAATGGGCTCATGTTGGTAGTAGACTTCCTTATCCATTTTGATAGCTCCATTCATGCTGCCTTGAAGCTCCCTGAAATTCTCTGCTGTTCACAGGCCCCTGGCTATTGTACGCATTGGTCTGGGAAGAAAATGTGTTTTCTCTGGCTACACAGTGTGCTTCATAGTCCGCGGTGGGACTCATCTTGCCATGCTCTAGAGTTAAAGGGAATCTCAGATCTGTCCTTGCCTCGTGGTGAGGCCCCGAGTGGCCATGCAGAAAGGGAGGCATGCAGCTCTTTCCATGTGCTCTTAGTCGCTATTTTGCTTTATTTTAAAGGAAGTACCCTTTTCAGGACTCCTAACCCCCTCGGGTGAGCATCATTTTAGTTCCAAGATCACTGAGTACCTCCACACCCCTGTAGGCCCGCTGAACAACAACGAGGCCCATAGGTCCCACGGAGGTCCTCTGTGTCTGCTGAGTCATGGGCAACACACTGCACTCTTTCTTGTGATATCTTGATTCACAGCACTCGCACAGGTTCAAGAGCAACGTTCAAACAAGTTCCAACATGCCGTGGAAATCGCACTCAATCCCTAGTCTGAGCTGCACAGAGAAAAACACTAGGCTTCTCCTTCCAATCAGGACCTCCTACCTGAAGTCACCCTGCCTCCAGGAGAAAGACGGCTTGCTTTCCTTTTGCAACTAAAGCCCAGTTTTTCCCGTACCACTGCAGGCTTTTGAAAAGGCACGGGCCAAGTGGCTTGCCTAGGGCGTTCCTTGGTGAGGCCCTGGGCCCAGTGGCCTTGCTAGGGCGTTCCTTGGTGAGGCCGTTCACTAGATGCAGAACACCCTTCCTCGAGAAGTTGATTCAGGGAAGCAACCAGTGTGTACTCGGTGTCTCTTTTGACTTGTTAAAAACCACAGAGATGTATGCTGCCTGTACCCATGGAAATGGGGGCATGATGGGACTAGCCTTGCTTTCCGTTTGGAAACCTCCATTCTTGCTGCCGTGAAGCTCCCTGAAATTCTCTGCTGTTGACAGGCCTCTGGCCACTGTAGGCATGGGTCTGGGAAGAAAATGAGTTTTCCTGGGTACACACGGAGCTTCATAGGCCAGGGTGGGGCTCACCTTGCCATGGTCTAGAGCTAAAGGGAATCTCAACGTGAGTTCTTGCCTCGAGGTAAGGCCCTGAGTAGCCCTGCAGAAAGGGAAGCATGCAGCTCTTTCCATGAGCTCTTAGTGGAGGTCTGTTTTATTTTAAAGGAAGTACCCTTTTCAGGAGGCCTAGGTCCTTCGGGTGAGCATCATTTTGGTTCCAAGATCACTGACTCCCTCCACACCCCTGTGGGCCTGCTGAGCAGCATTGAGTCCCATACCTCCCACGGAGGCTCTTTGTGTCTGCAGAGTCTCGGGCAACACACTGTACTTTACTTCAGGAGGGCTACATTTCCAGAGCACTCGAACAGCATCAGAACCACATTTCTAGGCAGTCCAACATGCCCTGGAAGTCTTCGACATTGCCCTCGTCTGAGCTGCCCTGAGAAAACACTCTGCTTCGAATTTACCGAGGACCTAGTTCCTGAAGTCACTCTCTTCAAGGAGAAATACAGCATCTTAACATGCTGTGTCGCTCACAGGGCAAGAAACGGGAGAACTTGCCTCGAGGTAAGGCCATGAAATGCTATGCAGAAGCAGAGGCGTGTAGCCGTTTCCATGAGGCCGCAGTCGCTTATCTTCAGCATTTTAAAGCCAGTACGCTTTTCAGGACACCTATGTGCCTCGCCTGGAAACCCTATTCCCTGCAAGAACACTGAGTACCCTCAGGCTCCCCTGGCCCTTCTAAGCAATAGCCAGGCCAGGAGCTTTCCGATTCACAGTATGTATGCCGAGTGTAGGGCAGCACAGTGCACTCTTATTGGAACATCTTGCTTTAGCCAGCAATCGCACAGGTTCACGAGCACCGTTAAGCAAGTTCCAACAGGCCGTGGAAGTCGCTCTCATTCCCTAGTTTGAGCTGTACAGAGAGAAACAGTAAGCTTCTCCTTCCATTCAGGACCTCCTACCTGAAGTCACCCTGCCTCCTGAAGAAAGGCGACCTCGTTTCTATTGCAACTAAAGCACAGTTTTTCCAGTAGCATGGCAGGCTTTTGAAGAGGCACGGGCCCGGAAGCCTTGTTAGGGCTTTCCTTGGTGAGGCCGTTCACTAGATGCAGAACACCCTGCCTCGAGAAGTTGATTCAGGGAAGCAACAACTGTGTACTCTGTGTCTCATTTGACTTGTTAAAAACCACAGAGATGTATGCTGCCTGTGCCCATGGAAATGGGGGCATGATGGGACTAGCCTTGCTTTCCATTTGGAAAGCTCCATTCTTGCTTTCGTGAAGCTCCCTGAAATTCTCTGCTGTTGACAGGCCCCTGGCCACTGTAGGCTTGGGTCTGGGAAGAAAATGAGTTTTCTCTGGCTACACTCGGAGCTTCATTGCCCGGGGTGGGGCGCATCTTGCCATGCTCTAGAGCTAAAGGGAATCTCAACGTGAGTCCTTGCCTCGAGGTAAGGCCCTGAGTAGCCATGGGGAAAGAGAGGCATGCAGCTCTTTCCATGAGCTCATAGTCGCTGTTCTGCTTTATTTTAAAGGAAGGAACCTTTTCAGCACTCCTAGGACCCTCGAGGGAGCATTTTCGTTCCAATATCCCTGACTACCTCCACACCTCTGTAGGCCTGCTGAGAACAACGTGGCCCATAGGTCCCTCGGAGGTCCTCTGTGTCTGCTGAATCATGGGCAACACACTGCACTCTTTGTTGTGATATCTTGATTCACAGCACTCGCACAGGTTCACGAGCACCGTTTTGGCAAGATGCAAGTTGCTGTGGAAGTCTCACACATTCCCTAGTCTGAGCTGAACTGAGAAAAACACTAGGCTTCGCCTTCCTTCCAGGACCTCCTACCTGAAGTCACCCTGCCTCCAGGAAAAAATCGGTTGCGTTCGTATTGCAACTAAAGCACAGTCTTTCCTGTAGCACCCGGGCGTGTAGCAGTTTCCATGAGGCCGTAGTCGCTTATCTTCAGCATTTTAACGCCAGTACGCTTTTCAGGCTTTTGAAGAGGCACCGGCCCCAGGCCTAACTAGGGCGTTCCTTGGTTGAGGCGGTTCACTACATGCAGAACACCCTGCCTCGAGAATTTGATTCAGGGAAGGAACCAGTGTGTACTCTGTGTCTCTTTTGAGTTCTTTGAAACCACAGGGATGTATGCTGTTTGTGCCTATGGAAATGGGCTCATGTTGGTAGTAGACTTCCTTATCCATTTTGATAGCTCCATTCATGCTGCCTTGAAGCTCCCTGAAATTCTCTGCTGTTCACAGGCCCCTGGCTATTGTACGCATTGGTCTGGGAAGAAAATGTGTTTTCTCTGGCTACACAGTGTGCTTCATAGTCCGCGGTGGGACTCATCTTGCCATGCTCTAGAGTTAAAGGGAATCTCAGATCTGTCCTTGCCTCGTGGTGAGGCCCCGAGTGGCCATGCAGAAAGGGAGGCATGCAGCTCTTTCCATGTGCTCTTAGTCGCTATTTTGCTTTATTTTAAAGGAAGTACCCTTTTCAGGACTCCTAACCCCCTCGGGTGAGCATCATTTTAGTTCCAAGATCACTGAGTACCTCCACACCCCTGTAGGCCCGCTGAACAACAACGAGGCCCATAGGTCCCACGGAGGTCCTCTGTGTCTGCTGAGTCATGGGCAACACACTGCACTCTTTCTTGTGATATCTTGATTCACAGCACTCGCACAGGTTCAAGAGCAACGTTCAAACAAGTTCCAACATGCCGTGGAAATCGCACTCAATCCCTAGTCTGAGCTGCACAGAGAAAAACACTAGGCTTCTCCTTCCAATCAGGACCTCCTACCTGAAGTCACCCTGCCTCCAGGAGAAAGACGGCTTGCTTTCCTTTTGCAACTAAAGCCCAGTTTTTCCCGTACCACTGCAGGCTTTTGAAAAGGCACGGGCCAAGTGGCTTGCCTAGGGCGTTCCTTGGTGAGGCCCTGGGCCCAGTGGCCTTGCTAGGGCGTTCCTTGGTGAGGCCGTTCACTAGATGCAGAACACCCTTCCTCGAGAAGTTGATTCAGAGAAGCAACCAGGGTGTACTCGGTGTCTCTTTTGACTTTTTAAAAACCACAGAGATGTATGCTGCCTGTACCCATGGAAATGGGGGCATGATGGGACTAGCCTTGCTTTCCGTTTGGAAACCTCCATTCTTGCTGCTGTGAAGCTCCCTGAAATTCTCTGCTGTTGACAGGCCTCTGGCCACTGTAGGCATGGGTCTGGGAAGAAAATGAGTTTTCCTGGGTACACACGGAGCTTCATAGGCCAGGGTGGGGCTCACCTTGCCATGCTCTAGAGCTAAAGGGAATCTCAACGTGAGTTCTTGCCTCGAGGTAAGGCCCTGAGTAGCCCTGCAGAAAGGGAAGCATGCAGCTCTTTCCATGAGCTCTTAGTGGAGGTCTGTTTTATTTTAAAGGAAGTACCCTTTTCAGGAGGCCTAGGTCCTTCGGGTGAGCATCATTTTGGTTCCAAGATCACTGACTCCCTCCACACCCCTGTGGGCCTGCTGAGCAGCATTGAGTCCCATACCTCCCACGGAGGCTCTTTGTGTCTGCAGAGTCTCGGGCAACACACTGTACTTTACTTCAGGAGGGCTACATTTCCAGAGCACTCGAACAGTATCAGAACCACATTTCTAGGCAGTCCAACATGCCCTGGAAGTCTTCGACATTGCCCTCGTCTGAGCTGCCCTGAGAAAACACTCTGCTTCGAATTTACCGAGGACCTAGTTCCTGAAGTCACTCTCTTCAAGGAGAAATACAGCATCTTAACATGCTGTGTCGCTCACAGGGCAAGAAACGTGAGAACTTGCCTCGAGGTAAGGCCATGAAATGCTATGCAGAAGCAGAGGCGTGTAGCCGTTTCCATGAGGCCGCAGTCGCTTATCTTCAGCATTTTAAAGCCAGTACGCTTTTCAGGACACCTATGTGCCTCGCCTGGAAACCCTATTCCCTGCAAGAACACTGAGTACCCTCAGGCTCCCCTGGCCCTTCTAAGCAATAGCCAGGCCAGGAGCTTTCCGATTCACAGTATGTATGCCGAGTGTAGGGCAGCACAGTGCACTCTTATTGGAACATCTTGCTTTAGCCAGCAATCGCACAGGTTCACGAGCAC
Organism: Balaenoptera physalus; assembly: GCF_965194825.1. Taxonomy (NCBI): domain Eukaryota; kingdom Metazoa; phylum Chordata; class Mammalia; order Artiodactyla; family Balaenopteridae; genus Balaenoptera; species Balaenoptera physalus. The sequence continues at coordinate 14,120 of NW_028125152.1, forward strand.
CGTTAAGCAAGTTCCAACAGGCCGTGGAAGTCGCTCTCATTCCCTAGTTTGAGCTGTACAGAGAGAAACAGTAAGCTTCTCCTTCCATTCAGGACCTCCTACCTGAAGTCACCCTGCCTCCTGAAGAAAGGCGACCTCGTTTCTATTGCAACTAAAGCACAGTTTTTCCTGTAGCATGGCAGGCTTTTGAAGAGGCACGGGCCCGGAAGCCTTGTTAGGGCTTTCCTTGGTGAGGCCGTTCACTAGATGCAGAACACCCTGCCTCGAGAAGTTGATTCAGGGAAGCAACAACTGTGTACTCTGTGTCTCATTTGACTTGTTAAAAACCACAGAGATGTATGCTGCCTGTGCCCATGGAAATGGGGGCATGATGGGACTAGCCTTGCTTTCCATTTGGAAAGCTCCATTCTTGCTTTCGTGAAGCTCCCTGAAATTCTCTGCTGTTGACAGGCCCCTGGCCACTGTAGGCTTGGGTCTGGGAAGAAAATGAGTTTTCTCTGGCTACACTCGGAGCTTCATTGCCCGGGGTGGGGCGCATCTTGCCATGCTCTAGAGCTAAAGGGAATCTCAACGTGAGTCCTTGCCTCGAGGTAAGGCCCTGAGTAGCCATGGGGAAAGAGAGGCATGCAGCTCTTTCCATGAGCTCATAGTCGCTGTTCTGCTTTATTTTAAAGGAAGGAACCTTTTCAGCACTCCTAGGACCCTCGAGGGAGCATTTTCGTTCCAATATCCCTGACTACCTCCACACCTCTGTAGGCCTGCTGAGAACAACGTGGCCCATAGGTCCCTCGGAGGTCCTCTGTGTCTGCTGAATCATGGGCAACACACTGCACTCTTTGTTGTGATATCTTGATTCACAGCACTCGCACAGCTTCACGAGCACCGTTTTGGCAAGATGCAACTTGCTGTGGAAGTCTCACACATTCCCTAGTCTGAGCTGAACTGAGAAAAACACTAGGCTTCGCCTTCCTTCCAGGACCTCCTACCTCAAGTCACCCTGCCTCCAGGAAAAAATCGGTTGCGTTCGTATTGCAACTAAAGCACAGTCTTTCCTGTAGCACCCGGGCGTGTAGCAGTTTCCATGAGGCCGTAGTCGCTTATCTTCAGCATTTTAACGCCAGTACGCTTTTCAGGCTTTTGAAGAGGCACCGGCCCCAGGCCTAACTAGGGCGTTCCTTGGTTGAGGCGGTTCACTACATGCAGAACACCCTGCCTCGAGAATTTGATTCAGGGAAGGAACCAGTGTGTACTCTGTGTCTCTTTTGAGTTCTTTGAAACCACAGGGATGTATGCTGTTTGTGCCTATGGAAATGGGCTCATGTTGGTAGTAGACTTCCTTATCCATTTTGATAGCTCCATTCATGCTGCCTTGAAGCTCCCTGAAATTCTCTGCTGTTCACAGGCCCCTGGCTATTGTACGCATTGGTCTGGGAAGAAAATGTGTTTTCTCTGGCTACACAGTGTGCTTCATAGTCCGCGGTGGGACTCATCTTGCCATGCTCTAGAGTTAAAGGGAATCTCAGATCTGTCCTTGCCTCGTGGTGAGGCCCCGAGTGGCCATGCAGAAAGGGAGGCATGCAGCTCTTTCCATGTGCTCTTAGTCGCTATTTTGCTTTATTTTAAAGGAAGTACCCTTTTCAGGACTCCTAACCCCCTCGGGTGAGCATCATTTTAGTTCCAAGATCACTGAGTACCTCCACACCCCTGTAGGCCCGCTGAACAACAACGAGGCCCATAGGTCCCACGGAGGTCCTCTGTGTCTGCTGAGTCATGGGCAACACACTGCACTCTTTCTTGTGATATCTTGATTCACAGCACTCGCACAGGTTCAAGAGCAACGTTCAAACAAGTTCCAACATGCCGTGGAAATCGCACTCAATCCCTAGTCTGAGCTGCACAGAGAAAAACACTAGGCTTCTCCTTCCAATCAGGACCTCCTACCTGAAGTCACCCTGCCTCCAGGAGAAAGACGGCTTGCTTTCCTTTTGCAACTAAAGCCCAGTTTTTCCCGTACCACTGCAGGCTTTTGAAAAGGCACGGGCCAAGTGGCTTGCCTAGGGCGTTCCTTGGTGAGGCCCTGGGCCCAGTGGCCTTGCTAGGGCGTTCCTTGGTGAGGCCGTTCACTAGATGCAGAACACCCTTCCTCGAGAAGTTGATTCAGGGAAGCAACCAGTGTGTACTCGGTGTCTCTTTTGACTTGTTAAAAACCACAGAGATGTATGCTGCCTGTACCCATGGAAATGGGGGCATGATGGGACTAGCCTTGCTTTCCGTTTGGAAACCTCCATTCTTGCTGCCGTGAAGCTCCCTGAAATTCTCTGCTGTTGACAGGCCTCTGGCCACTGTAGGCATGGGTCTGGGAAGAAAATGAGTTTTCCTGGGTACACACGGAGCTTCATAGGCCAGGGTGGGGCTCACCTTGCCATGGTCTAGAGCTAAAGGGAATCTCAACGTGAGTTCTTGCCTCGAGGTAAGGCCCTGAGTAGCCCTGCAGAAAGGGAAGCATGCAGCTCTTTCCATGAGCTCTTAGTGGAGGTCTGTTTTATTTTAAAGGAAGTACCCTTTTCAGGAGGCCTAGGTCCTTCGGGTGAGCATCATTTTGGTTCCAAGATCACTGACTCCCTCCACACCCCTGTGGGCCTGCTGAGCAGCATTGAGTCCCATACCTCCCACGGAGGCTCTTTGTGTCTGCAGAGTCTCGGGCAACACACTGTACTTTACTTCAGGAGGGCTACATTTCCAGAGCACTCGAACAGCATCAGAACCACATTTCTAGGCAGTCCAACATGCCCTGGAAGTCTTCGACATTGCCCTCGTCTGAGCTGCCCTGAGAAAACACTCTGCTTCGAATTTACCGAGGACCTAGTTCCTGAAGTCACTCTCTTCAAGGAGAAATACAGCATCTTAACATGCTGTGTCGCTCACAGGGCAAGAAATGGGAGAACTTGCCTCGAGGTAAGGCCATGAAATGCTATGCAGAAGCAGAGGCGTGTAGCCGTTTCCATGAGGCCGCAGTCGCTTATCTTCAGCATTTTAAAGCCAGTACGCTTTTCAGGACACCTATGTGCCTCGCCTGGAAACCCTATTCCCTGCAAGAACACTGAGTACCCTCAGGCTCCCCTGGCCCTTCTAAGCAATAGCCAGGCCAGGAGCTTTCCGATTCACAGTATGTATGCCGAGTGTAGGGCAGCACAGTGCACTCTTATTGGAACATCTTGCTTTAGCCAGCAATCGCACAGGTTCACGAGCACCGTTAAGCAAGTTCCAACAGGCCGTGGAAGTCGCTCTCATTCCCTAGTTTGAGCTGTACAGAGAGAAACAGTAAGCTTCTCCTTCCATTCAGGACCTCCTACCTGAAGTCACCCTGCCTCCTGAAGAAAGGCGACCTCGTTTCTATTGCAACTAAAGCACAGTTTTTCCTGTAGCATGGCAGGCTTTTGAAGAGGCACGGGCCCAGAAGCCTTGTTAGGGCTTTCCTTGGTGAGGCCGTTCACTAGATGCAGAACACCCTGCCTCGAGAAGTTGATTCAGGGAAGCAACAACTGTGTACTCTGTGTCTCATTTGACTTGTTAAAAACCACAGAGATGTATGCTGCCTGTGCCCATGGAAATGGGGGCATGATGGGACTAGCCTTGCTTTCCATTTGGAAAGCTCCATTCTTGCTTTCGTGAAGCTCCCTGAAATTCTCTGCTGTTGACAGGCCCCTGGCCACTGTAGGCTTGGGTCTGGGAAGAAAATGAGTTTTCTCTGGCTACACTCGGAGCTTCATTGCCCGGGGTGGGGCGCATCTTGCCATGCTCTAGAGCTAAAGGGAATCTCAACGTGAGTCCTTGCCTCGAGGTAAGGCCCTGAGTAGCCATGGGGAAAGAGAGGCATGCAGCTCTTTCCATGAGCTCATAGTCGCTGTTCTGCTTTATTTTAAAGGAAGGTCCCTTTTCAGCACTCCTAGGACCCTCGAGGGAGCATTTTCGTTCCAATATCCCTGACTACCTCCACACCTCTGTAGGCCTGCTGAGAACAACGTGGCCCATAGGTCCCTCGGAGGTCCTCTGTGTCTGCTGAATCATGGGCAACACACTGCACTCTTTGTTGTGATATCTTGATTCACAGCACTCGCACAGCTTCACGAGCACCGTTTTGGCAAGATGCAACTTGCTGTGGAAGTCTCACACATTCCCTAGTCTGAGCTGAACTGAGAAAAACACTAGGCTTCGCCTTCCTTCCAGGACCTCCTACCTGAAGTCACCCTGCCTCCAGGAAAAAATCGGTTGCGTTCGTATTGCAACTAAAGCACAGTCTTTCCTGTAGCACCCGGGCGTGTAGCAGTTTCCATGAGGCCGTAGTCGCTTATCTTCAGCATTTTAACGCCAGTACGCTTTTCAGGCTTTTGAAGAGGCACCGGCCCCAGGCCTAACTAGGGCGTTCCTTGGTTGAGGCGGCTCACTACATGCAGAACACCCTGCCTCGAGAATTTGATTCAGGGAAGGAACCAGTGTGTACTCTGTGTCTCTTTTGAGTTCTTTGAAACCACAGGGATGTATGCTGTTTGTGCCTATGGAAATGGGCTCATGTTGGTAGTAGACTTCCTTATCCATTTTGATAGCTCCATTCATGCTGCCTTGAAGCTCCCTGAAATTCTCTGCTGTTCACAGGCCCCTGGCTATTGTACGCATTGGTCTGGGAAGAAAATGTGTTTTCTCTGGCTACACAGTGTGCTTCATAGTCCGCGGTGGGACTCATCTTGCCATGCTCTAGAGTTAAAGGGAATCTCAGATCTGTCCTTGCCTCGTGGTGAGGCCCCGAGTGGCCATGCAGAAAGGGAGGCATGCAGCTCTTTCCATGTGCTCTTAGTCGCTATTTTGCTTTATTTTAAAGGAAGTACCCTTTTCAGGACTCCTAACCCCCTCGGGTGAGCATCATTTTAGTTCCAAGATCACTGAGTACCTCCACACCCCTGTAGGCCCGCTGAACAACAACGAGGCCCATAGGTCCCACGGAGGTCCTCTGTGTCTGCTGAGTCATGGGCAACACACTGCACTCTTTCTTGTGATATCTTGATTCACAGCACTCGCACAGGTTCAAGAGCAACGTTCAAACAAGTTCCAACATGCCGTGGAAATCGCACTCAATCCCTAGTCTGAGCTGCACAGAGAAAAACACTAGGCTTCTCCTTCCAATCAGGACCTCCTACCTGAAGTCACCCTGCCTCCAGGAGAAAGACGGCTTGCTTTCCTTTTGCAACTAAAGCCCAGTTTTTCCCGTACCACTGCAGGCTTTTGAAAAGGCACGGGCCAAGTGGCTTGCCTAGGGCGTTCCTTGGTGAGGCCCTGGGCCCAGTGGCCTTGCTAGGGCGTTCCTTGGTGAGGCCGTTCACTAGGTGCAGAACACCCTTCCTAGAGAAGTTGATTCAGAGAAGCAACCAGGGTGTACTCGGTGTCTCTTTTGACTTTTTAAAAACCACAGAGATGTATGCTGCCTGTACCCATGGAAATGGGGGCATGATGGGACTAGCCTTGCTTTCCGTTTGGAAACCTCCATTCTTGCTGCTGTGAAGCTCCCTGAAATTCTCTGCTGTTGACAGGCCTCTGGCCACTGTAGGCATGGGTCTGGGAAGAAAATGAGTTTTCCTGGGTACACACGGAGCTTCATAGGCCAGGGTGGGGCTCACCTTGCCATGCTCTAGAGCTAAAGGAAATCTCAACGTGAGTTCTTGCCTCGAGGTAAGGCCCTCAGTTGCCCTGCAGAAAGGGAAGCATGCAGCTCTTTCCATGAGCTCTTAGTGGAGGTCTGTTTTATTTTAAAGGAAGTACCCTTTTCAGGAGGCCTAGGCCCTTCGGGTGAGCATCATTTTGGTTCCAAGATCACTGACTCCCTCCACACCCCTGTGGGCCTGCTGAGCAGCATTGAGTCCCATACCTCCCACGGAGGCTCTTTGTGTCTGCAGTCTCGGGCAACACACTGTAATTTACTTCAGGAGGGCTACATTTCCAGAGCACTCGAACAGCATCAGAACCACATTTCTAGGCAGTCCAACATGCCCTGGAAGTCTTCGACATTGCCCTCGTCTGAGCTGCCCTGAGAAAACACTCTGCTTCGAATTTACCGAGGACCTAGTTCCTGAAGTCACTCTCTTCAAGGAGAAATACAGCATCTTAACATGCTGTGTCGCTCACAGGGCAAGAAATGTGAGAACTTGCCTCGAGGTAAGGCCATGAAATGCTATGCAGAAGCAGAGGCGTGTAGCAGTTTCCATGAGGCCGCAGTCGATAATCTCCAGCATTTTAAAGCCAGTACGCTTTTCAGGACACCTATGTGCCTCGCCTGGAATCCCTATTCCCTGCAAGAACACTGAGTACCCTCAGGCTCCCCTGGCCCTTCTAAGCAATAGCCAGGCCAGGAGCTTTCCGACTCACAGTGTGTATGCCGAGTGTAGGGCAACACAGTGCACTCTTTTTGGAACATCTTGCTTTAGCCAGCAATCGCACAGGTTCACGAGCACCGTTAAGCATGTTCCAACAGGCCGTGGACGTCGCTCTCATTCCCTAGTTTGAGCTGTACAGAGAGAAACAGTAAGCTTCTCCTTCCATTCAGGACCTCCTACCTGAAGTCACCCTGCCTCCTGAAGAAAGACGACCTCGTTTCTATTGCAACTAAAGCACAGTTTTTCCTGTAGCATGGCAGGCTTTTGAAGAGGCACGGGCCCGGAAGCCTAGCTAGGGCTTTCCTTGGTGAGGCCGTTCACTAGATGCAGAACACCCTGCCTCGAGAAGTTGATTCAGGGAAGCAACAACTGTGTACTCTGTGTCTCATTTGACTTGTTAAAAACCACAGAGATGTATGCTGCCTGTGCCCATGGAAATGGGGGCATGATGGGACAGCCTTGCTTTCCATTTGGAAAGCACCATTCTTGCTTTCGTGAAGCTCCCTGAAATTCTCTGCTGTTGACAGGCCCCTGGCCACTGTAGGCTTGGGTCTGGGAAGAAAATGAGTTTTCTCTGGCTACACACGGAGCTTCATTGGCCGGGGTGGGGCGCATCTTGCCATGCTCTAGAGCTAAAGGGAATCTCAACGTGAGTCCTTGCCTCGAGGTAAGGCCCTGAGTAGCTATGGGGAAAGAGAGGCATGCAGCTCTTTCCATGAGCTCATAGTCGCTCTTCTGCTTTATTTTAAAGGAAGTAGCCTTTTCAGGACTCCTAACCCCCTCGGGTGAGCATCATTTTAGTTCCAAGATCACTGAGTACCTCCACACCCCTGTAGGCCCGCTGAACAACAACGAGGCCCATAGGTCCCACGGAGGTCCTCTCTGTCTGCTGAGTCATGGGCAACACACTGCACTCTTTCTTGTGATATCTTGATTCACAGCACTCGCACAGGTTCAAGAGCAACGTTCAAACAAGTTCCAACATGCCGTGGAAATCGCACTCAATCCCTAGTCTGAGCTGCACAGAGAAAAACACTAGGCTTCTCCTTCCAATCAGGACCTCCTACCTGAAGTCACCCTGCCTCCAGGAGAAAGACGGCTTGCTTTCCTTTTGCAACTAAAGCCCAGTTTTTCCCGTACCACTGCAGGCTTTTGAAAAGGCACGGGCCAAGTGGCTTGCCTAGGGCGTTCCTTGGTGAGGCCCTGGGCCCAGTGGCCTTGCTAGGGCGTTCCTTGGTGAGGCCGTTCACTAGATGCAGAACACCCTTCCTCGAGAAGTTGATTCAGGGAAGCAACCAGTGTGTACTCGGTGTCTCTTTTGACTTGTTAAAAACCACAGAGATGTATGCTGCCTGTACCCATGGAAATGGGGGCATGATGGGACTAGCCTTGCTTTCCGTTTGGAAACCTCCATTCTTGCTGCCGTGAAGCTCCCTGAAATTCTCTGCTGTTGACAGGCCTCTGGCCACTGTAGGCATGGGTCTGGGAAGAAAATGAGTTTTCCTGGGTACACACGGAGCTTCATAGGCCAGGGTGGGGCTCACCTTGCCATGCTCTAGAGCTAAAGGGAATCTCAACGTGAGTTCTTGCCTCGAGGTAAGGCCCTGAGTAGCCCTGCAGAAAGGGAAGCATGCAGCTCTTTCCATGAGCTCTTAGTGGAGGTCTGTTTTATTTTAAAGGAAGTACCCTTTTCAGGAGGCCTAGGTCCTTCGGGTGAGCATCATTTTGGTTCCAAGATCACTGACTCCCTCCACACCCCTGTGGGCCTGCTGAGCAGCATTGAGTCCCATACCTCCCACGGAGGCTCTTTGTGTCTGCAGAGTCTCGGGCAACACACTGTACTTTACTTCAGGAGGGCTACATTTCCAGAGCACTCGAACAGCATCAGAACCACATTTCTAGGCAGTCCAACATGCCCTGGAAGTCTTCGACATTGCCCTCGTCTGAGCTGCCCTGAGAAAACACTCTGCTTCGAATTTACCGAGGACCTACTTCCTGAAGTCACTCTCTTCAAGGAGAAATACAGCATCTTAACATGCTGTGTCGCTCACAGGGCAAGAAATGTGAGAACTTGCCTCGAGGTAAGGCCATGAAATGCTATGCAGAAGCAGAGGCGTGTAGCAGTTTCCATGAGGCCGCAGTCGCTTATCTTCAGCATTTTAAAGCCAGTACGCTTTTCAGGACACCTATGTGCCTCGCCTGGAAACCCTATTCCCTGCAAGAACACTGAGTACCCTCACGCTCCCCTGGCCCTTCTAAGCAATAGCCAGGCCAGGAGCTTTCCGATTCACAGTATGTATGCCGAGTGTAGGGCAGCACAGTGCACTCTTATTGTAACATCTTGCTTTAGCCAGCAATCGCACAGGTTCACGAGCACCGTTAAGCAAGTTCCAACAGGCCGTGGAAGTCGCTCTCATTCCCTAGTTTGAGCTGTACAGAGAGAAACAGTAAGCTTCTCCTTCCATTCAGGACCTCCTACCTGAAGTCACCCTGCCTCCTGAAGAAAGGCGACCTCGTTTCTATTGCAACTAAAGCACAGTTTTTCCTGTAGCATGGCAGGCTTTTGAAGAGGCACGGGCCCAGAAGCCTTGTTAGGGCTTTCCTTGGTGAGGCCGTTCACTAGATGCAGAACACCCTGCCTCGAGAAGTTGATTCAGGGAAGCAACAACTGTGTACTCTGTGTCTCATTTGACTTGTTAAAAACCACAGAGATGTATGCTGCCTGTGCCCATGGAAATGGGGGCATGATGGGACTAGCCTTGCTTTCCATTTGGAAAGCTCCATTCTTGCTTTCGTGAAGCTCCCTGAAATTCTCTGCTGTTGACAGGCCCCTGGCCACTGTAGGCTTGGGTCTGGGAAGAAAATGAGTTTTCTCTGGCTACACTCGGAGCTTCATTGCCCGGGGTGGGGCGCATCTTGCCATGCTCTAGAGCTAAAGGGAATCTCAACGTGAGTCCTTGCCTCGAGGTAAGGCCCTGAGTAGCCATGGGGAAAGAGAGGCATGCAGCTCTTTCCATGAGCTCATAGTCGCTGTTCTGCTTTATTTTAAAGGAAGGAACCTTTTCAGCACTCCTAGGACCCTCGAGGGAGCATTTTCGTTCCAATATCCCTGACTACCTCCACACCTCTGTAGGTCTGCTGAGAACAACGTGGCCCATTGGTCCCTCAGAGGTCCTCTGTGTCTGCTGAATCATGGGCAACAGACTGCACTCTTTGTTGTGATATCTTGATTCACAGCACTCGCACAGGTTCACGAGCACCGTTTTGGCAAGATGCAACTAGCTGTGGAAGTCTCACACATTCCCTAGTCTGAGCTGAACTGAGAAAAACACTAGGCTTCGCCTTCCTTCCAGGACCTCCTACCTCAAGTCACCCTGCCTCCAGGAAAAAATCGGTTGCGTTCGTATTGCAACTAAAGCACAGTCTTTCCTGTAGCACCCGGGCGTGTAGCAGTTTCCATGAGGCCGTAGTCGCTTATCTTCAGCATTTTAACGCCAGTACGCTTTTCAGGCTTTTGAAGAGGCACCGGCCCCAGGCCTAACTAGGGCGTTCCTTGGTTGAGGCGGTTCACTACATGCAGAACACCCTGCCTCGAGAATTTGATTCAGGGAAGGAACCAGTGTGTACTCTGTGTCTCTTTTGAGTTCTTTGAAACCACAGGGATGTATGCTGTTTGTGCCTATGGAAATGGGCTCATGTTGGTAGTAGACTTCCTTATCCATTTTGATAGCTCCATTCATGCTGCCTTGAAGCTCCCTGAAATTCTCTGCTGTTCACAGGCCCCTGGCTATTGTACGCATTGGTCTGGGAAGAAAATGTGTTTTCTCTGGCTACACAGTGTGCTTCATAGTCCGCGGTGGGACTCATCTTGCCATGCTCTAGAGTTAAAGGGAATCTCAGATCTGTCCTTGCCTCGTGGTGAGGCCCCGAGTGGCCATGCAGAAAGGGAGGCATGCAGCTCTTTCCATGTGCTCTTAGTCGCTATTTTGCTTTATTTTAAAGGAAGTACCCTTTTCAGGACTCCTAACCCCCTCGGGTGAGCATCATTTTAGTTCCAAGATCACTGAGTACCTCCACACCCCTGTAGGCCCGCTGAACAACAACGAGGCCCATAGGTCCCACGGAGGTCCTCTGTGTCTGCTGAGTCATGGGCAACACACTGCACTCTTTCTTGTGATATCTTGATTCACAGCACTCGCACAGGTTCAAGAGCAACGTTCAAACAAGTTCCAACATGCCGTGGAAATCGCACTCAATCCCTAGTCTGAGCTGCACAGAGAAAAACACTAGGCTTCTCCTTCCAATCAGGACCTCCTACCTGAAGTCACCCTGCCTCCAGGAGAAAGACGGCTTGCTTTCCTTTTGCTACTAAAGTCCAGTTTTTCCCGTACCACTGCAGGCTTTTGAAAAGGCACGGGCCAAGTGGCTTGCCTAGGGCGTTCCTTGGTGAGGCCCTGGGCCCAGTGGCCTTGCTAGGGCGTTCCTTGGTGAGGCCGTTCACTAGGTGCAGAACACCCTTCCTAGAGAAGTTGATTCAGAGAAGCAACCAGTGTGTACTCGGTGTCTCTTTTGACTTTTTAAAAACCACAGAGATGTATGCTGCCTGTACCCATGGAAATGGGGGCATGATGGGACTAGCCTTGCTTTCCGTTTGGAAACCTCCATTCTTGCTGCTGTGAAGCTCCCTGAAATTCTCTGCTGTTGACAGGCCTCTGGCCACTGTAGGCATGGGTCTGGGAAGAAAATGAGTTTTCCTGGGTACACACGGAGCTTCATAGGCCAGGGTGGGGCTCACCTTGCCATGCTCTAGAGCTAAAGGGAATCTCAACGTGAGTTCTTGCCTCGAGGTAAGGCCCTCAGTTGCCCTGCAGAAAGGGAAGCATGCAGCTCTTTCCATGAGCTCTTAGTGGAGGTCTGTTTTATTTTAAAGGAAGTACCCTTTTCAGGAGGCCTAGGCCCTTCGGGTGAGCATCATTTTGGTTCCAAGATCACTGACTCCCTCCACACCCCTGTGGGCCTGCTGAGCAGCATTGAGTCCCATACCTCCCACGGAGGCTCTTTGTGTCTGCAGTCTCGGGCAACACACTGTACTTTACTTCAGGAGGGCTACATTTCCAGAGCACTCGAACAGCATCAGAACCACATTTCTAGGCAGTCCAACATGCCCTGGAAGTCTTCGACATTGCCCTCGTCTGAGCTGCCCTGAGAAAACACTCTGCTTCGAATTTACCGAGGACCTAGTTCCTGAAGTCACTCTCTTCAAGGAGAAATACAGCATCTTAACATGCTGTGTCGCTCACAGGGCAAGAAATGTGAGAACTTGCCTCGAGGTAAGGCCATGAAATGCTATGCAGAAGCAGAGGCGTGTAGCAGTTTCCATGAGGCCGCAGTCGATAATCTTCAGCATTTTAAAGCCAGTACGCTTTTCAGGACACCTATGTGCCTCGCCTGGAATCCCTATTCCCTGCAAGAACACTGAGTACCCTCAGGCTCCCCTGGCCCTTCTAAGCAATAGCCAGGCCAGGAGCTTTCCGACTCACAGTGTGTATGCCGAGTGTAGGGCAACACAGTGCACTCTTTTTGGAACATCTTGCTTTAGCCAGCAATCGCACAGGTTCACGAGCACCGTTAAGCATGTTCCAACAGGCCGTGGACGTCGCTCTCATTCCCTAGTTTGAGCTGTACAGAGAGAAACAGTAAGCTTCTCCTTCCATTCAGGACCTCCTACCTGAAGTCACCCTGCCTCCTGAAGAAAGACGACCTCGTTTCTATTGCAACTAAAGCACAGTTTTTCCTGTAGCATGGCAGGCTTTTGAAGAGGCACGGGCCCGGAAGACTAGCTAGGGCTTTCCTTGGTGAGGCCGTTCACTAGATGCAGAACACCCTGCCTCGAGAAGTTGATTCAGGGAAGCAACAACTGTGTACTCTGTGTCTCATTTGACTTGTTAAAAACCACAGAGATGTATGCTGCCTGTGCCCATGGAAATGGGGGCATGATGGGACAGCCTTGCTTTCCATTTGGAAAGCACCATTCTTGCTTTCGTGAAGCTCCCTGAAATTCTCTGCTGTTGACAGGCCCCTGGCCACTGTAGGCTTGGGTCTGGGAAGAAAATGAGTTTTCTCTGGCTACACACGGAGCTTCATTGGCCGGGGTGGGGCGCATCTTGCCATGCTCTAGAGCTAAAGGGAATCTCAACGTGAGTCCTTGCCTCGAGGTAAGGCCCTGAGTAGCTATGGGGAAAGAGAGGCATGCAGCTCTTTCCATGAGCTCATAGTCGCTGTTCTGCTTTATTTTAAAGGCAGTACCCTTTTCAGGACTCCTAACCCCCTCGGGTGAGCATCATTTTAGTTCCAAGATCACTGAGTACCTCCACACCCCTGTAGGCCCGCTGAACAACAACGAGGCCCATAGGTCCCACGGAGGTCCTCTGTGTCTGCTGAGTCATGGGCAACACACTGCACTCTTTCTTGTGATATCTTGATTCACAGCACTCGCACAGGTTCAAGAGCAACGTTCAAACAAGTTCCAACATGCCGTGGAAATCGCACTCAATCCCTAGTCTGAGCTGCACAGAGAAAAACACTAGGCTTCTCCTTCCAATCAGGACCTCCTACCTGAAGTCACCCTGCCTCCAGGAGAAAGACGGCTTGCTTTCCTTTTGCAACTAAAGCCCAGTTTTTCCCGTACCACTGCAGGCTTTTGAAAAGGCACGGGCCAAGTGGCTTGCCTAGGGCGTTCCTTGGTGAGGCCCTGGGCCCAGTGGCCTTGCTAGGGCGTTCCTTGGTGAGGCCGTTCACTAGATGCAGAACACCCTTCCTCGAGAAGTTGATTCAGGGAAGCAACCAGTGTGTACTCGGTGTCTCTTTTGACTTTTTAAAAACCACAGAGATGTATGCTGCCTGTACCCATGGAAATGGGGGCATGATGGGACTAGCCTTGCTTTCCGTTTGGAAACCTCCATTCTTGCTGCCGTGAAGCTCCCTGAAATTCTCTGCTGTTGACAGGCCTCTGGCCACTGTAGGCATGGGTCTGGGAAGAAAATGAGTTTTCCTGGGTACACACGGAGCTTCATAGGCCAGGGTGGGGCTCACCTTGCCATGCTCTAGAGCTAAAGGGAATCTCAACGTGAGTTCTTGCCTCGAGGTAAGGCCCTGAGTAGCCCTGCAGAAAGGGAAGCATGCAGCTCTTTCCATGAGCTCTTAGTGGAGGTCTGTTTTATTTTAAAGGAAGTACCCTTTTCAGGAGGCCTAGGTCCTTCGGGTGAGCATCATTTTGGTTCCAAGATCACTGACTCCCTCCACACCCCTGTGGGCCTGCTGAGCAGCATTGAGTCCCATACCTCCCACGGAGGCTCTTTGTGTCTGCAGAGTCTCGGGCAACACACTGTACTTTACTTCAGGAGGGCTACATTTCCAGAGCACTCGAACAGCATCAGAACCACATTTCTAGGCAGTCCAACATGCCCTGGAAGTCTTCGACATTGCCCTCGTCTGAGCTGCCCTGAGAAAACACTCTGCTTCGAATTTACCGAGGACCTAGTTCCTGAAGTCACTCTCTTCAAGGAGAAATACAGCATCTTAACATGCTGTGTCGCTCACAGGGCAAGAAATGTGAGAACTTGCCTCGAGGTAAGGCCATGAAATGCTATGCAGAAGCAGAGGCGTGTAGCCGTTTCCATGAGGCCGCAGTCGCTTATCTTCAGCATTTTAAAGCCAGTACGCTTTTCAGGACACCTATGTGCCTCGCCTGGAAACCCTATTCCCTGCAAGAACACTGAGTACCCTCACGCTCCCCTGGCCCTTCTAAGCAATAGCCAGGCCAGGAGCTTTCCGATTCACAGTATGTATGCCGAGTGTAGGGCAGCACAGTGCACTCTTATTGGAACATCTTGCTTTAGCCAGCAATCGCACAGGTTCACGAGCACCGTTAAGCAAGTTCCAACAGGCCGTGGAAGTCGCTCTCATTCCCTAGTTTGAGCTGTACAGAGAGAAACAGTAAGCTTCTCCTTCCATTCAGGACCTCCTACCTGAAGTCACCCTGCCTCCTGAAGAAAGGCGACCTCGTTTCTATTGCAACTAAAGCACAGTTTTTCCTGTAGCATGGCAGGCTTTTGAAGAGGCACGGGCCCAGAAGCCTTGTTAGGGCTTTCCTTGGTGAGGCCGTTCACTAGATGCAGAACACCCTGCCTCGAGAAGTTGATTCAGGGAAGCAACAACTGTGTACTCTGTGTCTCATTTGACTTGTTAAAAACCACAGAGATGTATGCTGCCTGTGCCCATGGAAATGGGGGCATGATGGGACTAGCCTTGCTTTCCATTTGGAAAGCTCCATTCTTGCTTTCGTGAAGCTCCCTGAAATTCTCTGCTGTTGACAGGCCCCTGGCCACTGTAGGCTTGGGTCTGGGAAGAAAATGAGTTTTCTCTGGCTACACTCGGAGCTTCATTGCCCGGGGTGGGGCGCATCTTGCCATGCTCTAGAGCTAAAGGGAATCTCAACGTGAGTCCTTGCCTCGAGGTAAGGCCCTGAGTAGCCATGGGGAAAGAGAGGCATGCAGCTCTTTCCATGAGCTCATAGTCGCTGTTCTGCTTTATTTTAAAGGAAGGACCCTTTTCAGCACTCCTAGGACCCTCGAGGGAGCATTTTCGTTCCAATATCCCTGACTACCTCCACACCTCTGTAGGCCTGCTGAGAACAACGTGGCCCATTGGTCCCTCAGAGGTCCTCTGTGTCTGCTGAATCATGGGCAACAGACTGCACTCTTTGTTGTGATATCTTGATTCACAGCACTCGCACAGGTTCACGAGCACCGTTTTGGCAAGATGCAACTAGCTGTGGAAGTCTCACACATTCCCTAGTCTGAGCTGAACTGAGAAAAACACTAGGCTTCGCCTTCCTTCCAGGACCTCCTACCTCAAGTCACCCTGCCTCCAGGAAAAAATCGGTTGCGTTCGTATTGCAACTAAAGCACAGTCTTTCCTGTAGCACCCGGGCGTGTAGCAGTTTCCATGAGGCCGTAGTCGCTTATCTTCAGCATTTTAACGCCAGTACGCTTTTCAGGCTTTTGAAGAGGCACCGGCCCCAGGCCTAACTAGGGCGTTCCTTGGTTGAGGCGGTTCACTACATGCAGAACACCCTGCCTCGAGAATTTGATTCAGGGAAGGAACCAGTGTGTACTCTGTGTCTCTTTTGAGTTCTTTGAAACCACAGGGATGTATGCTGTTTGTGCCTATGGAAATGGGCTCATGTTGGTAGTAGACTTCCTTATCCATTTTGATAGCTCCATTCATGCTGCCTTGAAGCTCCCTGAAATTCTCTGCTGTTCACAGGCCCCTGGCTATTGTACGCATTGGTCTGGGAAGAAAATGTGTTTTCTCTGGCTACACAGTGTGCTTCATAGTCCGCGGTGGGACTCATCTTGCCATGCTCTAGAGTTAAAGGGAATCTCAGATCTGTCCTTGCCTCGTGGTGAGGCCCCGAGTGGCCATGCAGAAAGGGAGGCATGCAGCTCTTTCCATGTGCTCTTAGTCGCTATTTTGCTTTATTTTAAAGGAAGTACCCTTTTCAGGACTCCTAACCCCCTCGGGTGAGCATCATTTTAGTTCCAAGATCACTGAGTACCTCCACACCCCTGTAGGCCCGCTGAACAACAACGAGGCCCATAGGTCCCACGGAGGTCCTCTGTGTCTGCTGAGTCATGGGCAACACACTGCACTCTTTCTTGTGATATCTTGATTCACAGCACTCGCACAGGTTCAAGAGCAACGTTCAAACAAGTTCCAACATGCCGTGGAAATCGCACTCAATCCCTAGTCTGAGCTGCACAGAGAAAAACACTAGGCTTCTCCTTCCAATCAGGACCTCCTACCTGAAGTCACCCTGCCTCCAGGAGAAAGACGGCTTGCTTTCCTTTTGCTACTAAAGTCCAGTTTTTCCCGTACCACTGCAGGCTTTTGAAAAGGCACGGGCCAAGTGGCTTGCCTAGGGCGTTCCTTGGTGAGGCCCTGGGCCCAGTGGCCTTGCTAGGGCGTTCCTTGGTGAGGCCGTTCACTAGGTGCAGAACACCCTTCCTAGAGAAGTTGATTCAGAGAAGCAACCAGTGTGTACTCGGTGTCTCTTTTGACTTTTTAAAAACCACAGAGATGTATGCTGCCTGTACCCATGGAAATGGGGGCATGATGGGACTAGCCTTGCTTTCCGTTTGGAAACCTCCATTCTTGCTGCTGTGAAGCTCCCTGAAATTCTCTGCTGTTGACAGGCCTCTGGCCACTGTAGGCATGGGTCTGGGAAGAAAATGAGTTTTCCTGGGTACACACGGAGCTTCATAGGCCAGGGTGGGGCTCACCTTGCCATGCTCTAGAGCTAAAGGGAATCTCAACGTGAGTTCTTGCCTCGAGGTAAGGCCCTCAGTTGCCCTGCAGAAAGGGAAGCATGCAGCTCTTTCCATGAGCTCTTAGTGGAGGTCTGTTTTATTTTAAAGGAAGTACCCTTTTCAGGAGGCCTAGGCCCTTCGGGTGAGCATCATTTTGGTTCCAAGATCACTGACTCCCTCCACACCCCTGTGGGCCTGCTGAGCAGCATTGAGTCCCATACCTCCCACGGAGGCTCTTTGTGTCTGCAGAGTCTCGGGCAACACACTGTACTTTACTTCAGGAGGGCTACATTTCCAGAGCACTCGAACAGCATCAGAACCACATTTCTAGGCAGTCCAACATGCCCTGGAAGTCTTCGACATTGCCCTCGTCTGAGCTGCCCTGAGAAAACACTCTGCTTCGAATTTACCGAGGACCTAGTTCCTGAAGTCACTCTCTTCAAGGAGAAATACAGCATCTTAACATGCTGTGTCGCTCACAGGGCAAGAAATGGGAGAACTTGCCTCGAGGTAAGGCCATGAAATGCTATGCAGAAGCAGAGGCGTGTAGCCGTTTCCATGAGGCCGCAGTCGCTTATCTTCAGCATTTTAAAGCCAGTACGCTTTTCAGGACACCTATGTGCCTCGCCTGGAAACCCTATTCCCTGCAAGAACACTGAGTACCCTCACGCTCCCCTGGCCCTTCTAAGCAATAGCCAGGCCAGGAGCTTTCCGATTCACAGTATGTATGCCGAGTGTAGGGCAGCACAGTGCACTCTTATTGGAACATCTTGCTTTAGCCAGCAATCGCACAGGTTCACGAGCACCGTTAAGCAAGTTCCAACAGGCCGTGGAAGTCGCTCTCATTCCCTAGTTTGAGCTGTACAGAGAGAAACAGTAAGCTTCTCCTTCCATTCAGGACCTCCTACCTGAAGTCACCCTGCCTCCTGAAGAAAGACGACCTCGTTTCTTTTGCAACTAAAGCACAGTTTTTCCTGTAGCATGGCAGGCTTTTGAAGAGGCACGGGCCCGGAAGCCTAGCTAGGGCTTTCCTTGGTGAGGCCGTTCACTAGATGCAGAACACCCTGCCTCGAGAAGTTGATTCAGGGAAGCAACAACTGTGTACTCTGTGTCTCATTTGACTTGTTAAAAACCACAGAGATGTATGCTGCCTGTGCCCATGGAAATGGGGGCATGATGGGACAGCCTTGCTTTCCATTTGGAAAGCACCATTCTTGCTTTCGTGAAGCTCCCTGAAATTCTCTGCTGTTGACAGGCCCCTGGCCACTGTAGGCTTGGGTCTGGGAAGAAAATGAGTTTTCTCTGGCTACACACGGAGCTTCATTGGCCGGGGTGGGGCGCATCTTGCCATGCTCTAGAGCTAAAGGGAATCTCAACGTGAGTCCTTGCCTCGAGGTAAGGCCCTGAGTAGCTATGGGGAAAGAGAGGCATGCAGCTCTTTCCATGAGCTCATAGTCGCTGTTCTGCTTTATTTTAAAGGAAGTACCCTTTTCAGGACTCCTAACCCCCTCGGGTGAGCATCATTTTAGTTCCAAGATCACTGAGTACCTCCACACCCCTGTAGGCCCGCTGAACAACAACGAGGCCCATAGGTCCCACGGAGGTCCTCTGTGTCTGCTGAGTCATGGGCAACACACTGCACTCTTTGTTGTGATATCTTGATTCACAGCACTCGCACAGGTTCACGAGCACCGTTTTGGCAAGATGCAACTAGCTGTGGAAGTCTCACACATTCCCTAGTCTGAGCTGAACTGAGAAAAACACTAGGCTTCGCCTTCCTTCCAGGACCTCCTACCTGAAGTCACCCTGCCTCCAGGAAAAAATCGGTTGCGTTCGTATTGCAACTAAAGCACAGTCTTTCCTGTAGCACCCGGGCGTGTAGCAGTTTCCATGAGGCCGTAGTCGCTTATCTTCAGCATTTTAACGCCAGTACGCTTTTCAGGCTTTTGAAGAGGCACCGGCCCCTGGCCTAACTAGGGCGTTCCTTGGTTGAGGCGGTTCACTACATGCAAAACACCCTGCCTCGAGAATTTGATTCAGGAAAGGAACCAGTGTGTACTCTGTGTCTCTTTTGAGTTCTTTGAAACCACAGCGATGTATGCTGTTTGTGCCTATGGAAATGGGCTCATGTTGGTAGTAGACCTCCTTATCCATTTTGATAGCTCCATTCATGCTGCCTTGAAGCTCCCTGAAATTCTCTGCTGTTCACAGGCCCCTGGCTATTGTACGCATTGGTCTGGGAAGAAAATGTGTTTTCTCTGGCTACACAGTGTGCTTCATAGTCCGCGGTGGGACTCATCTTGCCATGCTCTAGAGTTAAAGGGAATCTCAGATCTGTCCTTGCCTCGTGGTGAGGCCCCGAGTGGCCATGCAGAAAGGGAGGCATGCAGCTCTTTCCATGTGCTCCTAGTCGCTATTTTGCTTTATTTTAAAGGAAGTACCCTTTTCAGGACTCCTAACCCCCTCGGGTGAGCATCATTTTAGTTCCAAGATCACTGAGTACCTCCACACCCCTGTAGGCCCGCTGAACAACAACGAGGCCCATAGGTCCCACGGAGGTCCTCTGTGTCTGCTGAGTCATGGGCAACACACTGCACTCTTTCTTGTGATATCTTGATTCACAGCACTCGCACAGGTTCAAGAGCAACGTTCAAACAAGTTCCAACATGCCGTGGAAATCGCACTCAATCCCTAGTCTGAGCTGCACAGAGAAAAACACTAGGCTTCTCCTTCCAATCAGGACCTCCTACCTGAAGTCACCCTGCCTCCAGGAGAAAGACGGCTTGCTTTCCTTTTGCAACTAAAGCCCAGTTTTTCCCGTACCACTGCAGGCTTTTGAAAAGGCACGGGCCAAGTGGCTTGCCTAGGGCGTTCCTTGGTGAGGCCCTGGGCCCAGTGGCCTTGCTAGGGCGTTCCTTGGTGAGGCCGTTCACTAGATGCAGAACACCCTTCCTCGAGAAGTTGATTCAGGGAAGCAACCAGTGTGTACTCGGTGTCTCTTTTGACTTGTTAAAAACCACAGAGATGTATGCTGCCTGTACCCATGGAAATGGGGGCATGATGGGACTAGCCTTGCTTTCCGTTTGGAAACCTCCATTCTTGCTGCCGTGAAGCTCCCTGAAATTCTCTGCTGTTGACAGGCCTCTGGCCACTGTAGGCATGGGTCTGGGAAGAAAATGAGTTTTCCTGGGTACACACGGAGCTTCATAGGCCAGGGTGGGGCTCACCTTGCCATGCTCTAGAGCTAAAGGGAATCTCAACGTGAGTTCTTGCCTCGAGGTAAGGCCCTGAGTAGCCCTGCAGAAAGGGAAGCATGCAGCTCTTTCCATGAGCTCTTAGTGGAGGTCTGTTTTATTTTAAAGGAAGTACCCTTTTCAGGAGGCCTAGGTCCTTCGGGTGAGCATCATTTTGGTTCCAAGATCACTGACTCCCTCCACACCCCTGTGGGCCTGCTGAGCAGCATTGAGTCCCATACCTCCCACGGAGGCTCTTTGTGTCTGCAGAGTCTCGGGCAACACACTGTACTTTACTTCAGGAGGGCTACATTTCCAGAGCACTCGAACAGCATCAGAACCACATTTCTAGGCAGTCCAACATGCCCTGGAAGTCTTCGACATTGCCCTCGTCTGAGCTGCCCTGAGAAAACACTCTGCTTCGAATTTACCGAGGACCTACTTCCTGAAGTCACTCTCTTCAAGGAGAAATACAGCATCTTAACATGCTGTGTCGCTCACAGGGCAAGAAATGGGAGAACTTGCCTCGAGGTAAGGCCATGAAATGCTATGCAGAAGCAGAGGCGTGTAGCCGTTTCCATGAGGCCGCAGTCGCTTATCTTCAGCATTTTAAAGCCAGTACGCTTTTCAGGACACCTATGTGCCTCGCCTGGAAACCCTATTCCCTGCAAGAACACTGAGTACCCTCACGCTCCCCTGGCCCTTCTAAGCAATAGCCAGGCCAGGAGCTTTCCGATTCACAGTATGTATGCCGAGTGTAGGGCAGCACAGTGCACTCTTATTGGAACATCTTGCTTTAGCCAGCAATCGCACAGGTTCACGAGCACCGTTAAGCAAGTTCCAACAGGCCGTGGAAGTCGCTCTCATTCCCTAGTTTGAGCTGTACAGAGAGAAACAGTAAGCTTCTCCTTCCATTCAGGACCTCCTACCTGAAGTCACCCTGCCTCCTGAAGAAAGGCGACCTCGTTTCTATTGCAACTAAAGCACAGTTTTTCCTGTAGCATGGCAGGCTTTTGAAGAGGCACGGGCCCAGAAGCCTTGTTAGGGCTTTCCTTGGTGAGGCCGTTCACTAGATGCAGAACACCCTGCCTCGAAAAGTTGATTCAGGGAAGCAACAACTGTGTACTCTGTGTCTCATTTGACTTGTTAAAAACCACAGAGATGTATGCTGCCTGTGCCCATGGAAATGGGGGCATGATGGGACTAGCCTTGCTTTCCATTTGGAAAGCTCCATTCTTGCTTTCGTGAAGCTCCCTGAAATTCTCTGCTGTTGAGAGGCCCCTGGCCACTGTAGGCTTGGGTCTGGGAAGAAAATGAGTTTTCTCTGGCTACACTCGGAGCTTCATTGCCCGGGGTGGGGCGCATCTTGCCATGCTCTAGAGCTAAAGGGAATCTCAACGTGAGTCCTTGCCTCGAGGTAAGGCCCTGAGTAGCCATGGGGAAAGAGAGGCATGCAGCTCTTTCCATGAGCTCATAGTCGCTGTTCTGCTTTATTTTAAAGGAAGGAACCTTTTCAGCACTCCTAGGACCCTCGAGGGAGCATTTTCGTTCCAATATCCCTGACTACCTCCACACCTCTGTAGGCCTGCTGAGAACAAGGTGGCCCATTGGTCCCTCGGAGGTCCTCTGTGTCTGCTGAATCATGGGCAACAGACTGCACTCTTTGTTGTGATATCTTGATTCACAGCACTCGCACAGGTTCACGAGCACCGTTTTGGCAAGATGCAACTAGCTGTGGAAGTCTCACACATTCCCTAGTCTGAGCTGAACTGAGAAAAACACTAGGCTTCGCCTTCCTTCCAGGACCTCCTACCTGAAGTCACACTGCCTCCAGGAAAAAATCGGTTGCGTTCGTATTGCAACTAAAGCACAGTCTTTCCTGTAGCACCCGGGCGTGTAGCAGTTTCCATGAGGCCGTAGTCGCTTATCTTCAGCATTTTAACGCCAGTACGCTTTTCAGGCTTTTGAAGAGGCACCGGCCCCTGGCCTAACTAGGGCGTTCCTTGGTTGAGGCGGTTCACTACATGCAGAACACCCTGCCTCGAGAATTTGATTCAGGAAAGGAACCAGTGTGTACTCTGTGTCTCTTTTGAGTTCTTTGAAACCACAGCGATGTATGCTGTTTGTGCCTATGGAAATGGGCTCATGTTGGTAGTAGACCTCCTTATCCATTTTGATAGCTCCATTCATGCTGCCTTGAAGCTCCCTGAAATTCTCTGCTGTTCACAGGCCCCTGGCTATTGTACGCATTGGTCTGGGAAGAAAATGTGTTTTCTCTGGCTACACAGTGTGCTTCATAGTCCGCGGTGGGACTCATCTTGCCATGCTCTAGAGTTAAAGGGAATCTCAGATCTGTCCTTGCCTCGTGGTGAGGCCCCGAGTGGCCATGCAGAAAGGGAGGCATGCAGCTCTTTCCATGTGCTCCTAGTCGCTATTTTGCTTTATTTTAAAGGAAGTACCCTTTTCAGGACTCCTAACCCCCTCGGGTGAGCATCATTTTAGTTCCAAGATCACTGAGTACCTCCACACCCCTGTAGGCCCGCTGAACAACAACGAGGCCCATAGGTCCCACGGAGGTCCTCTGTGTCTGCTGAGTCATGGGCAACACACTGCACTCTTTCTTGTGATATCTTGATTCACAGCACTCGCACAGGTTCAAGAGCAACGTTCAAACAAGTTCCAACATGCCGTGGAAATCGCACTCAATCCCTAGTCTGAGCTGCACAGAGAAAAACACTAGGCTTCTCCTTCCAATCAGGACCTCCTACCTGAAGTCACCCTGCCTCCAGGAGAAAGACGGCTTGCTTTCCTTTTGCAACTAAAGCCCAGTTTTTCCCGTACCACTGCAGGCTTTTGAAAAGGCACGGGCCAAGTGGCTTGCCTAGGGCGTTCCTTGGTGAGGCCCTGGGCCCAGTGGCCTTGCTAGGGCGTTCCTTGGTGAGGCCGTTCACTAGATGCAGAACACCCTTCCTCGAGAAGTTGATTCAGGGAAGCAACCAGTGTGTACTCGGTGTCTCTTTTGACTTGTTAAAAACCACAGAGATGTATGCTGCCTGTACCCATGGAAATGGGGGCATGATGGGACTAGCCTTGCTTTCCGTTTGGAAACCTCCATTCTTGCTGCCGTGAAGCTCCCTGAAATTCTCTGCTGTTGACAGGCCTCTGGCCACTGTAGGCATGGGTCTGGGAAGAAAATGAGTTTTCCTGGGTACACACGGAGCTTCATAGGCCAGGGTGGGGCTCACCTTGCCATGCTCTAGAGCTAAAGGGAATCTCAACGTGAGTTCTTGCCTCGAGGTAAGGCCCTGAGTAGCCCTGCAGAAAGGGAAGCATGCAGCTCTTTCCATGAGCTCTTAGTGGAGGTCTGTTTTATTTTAAAGGAAGTACCCTTTTCAGGAGGCCTAGGTCCTTCGGGTGAGCATCATTTTGGTTCCAAGATCACTGACTCCCTCCACACCCCTGTGGGCCTGCTGAGCAGCATTGAGTCCCATACCTCCCACGGAGGCTCTTTGTGTCTGCAGAGTCTCGGGCAACACACTGTACTTTACTTCAGGAGGGCTACATTTCCAGAGCACTCGAACAGCATCAGAACCACATTTCTAGGCAGTCCAACATGCCCTGGAAGTCTTCGACATTGCCCTCGTCTGAGCTGCCCTGAGAAAACACTCTGCTTCGAATTTACCGAGGACCTACTTCCTGAAGTCACTCTCTTCAAGGAGAAATACAGCATCTTAACATGCTGTGTCGCTCACAGGGCAAGAAATGTGAGAACTTGCCTCGAGGTAAGGCCATGAAATGCTATGCAGAAGCAGAGGCGTGTAGCAGTTTCCATGAGGCCGCAGTCGCTTATCTTCAGCATTTTAAAGCCAGTACGCTTTTCAGGACACCTATGTGCCTCGCCTGGAAACCCTATTCCCTGCAAGAACACTGAGTACCCTCACGCTCCCCTGGCCCTTCTAAGCAATAGCCAGGCCAGGAGCTTTCCGATTCACAGTATGTATGCCGAGTGTAGGGCAGCACAGTGCACTCTTATTGGAACATCTTGCTTTAGCCAGCAATCGCACAGGTTCACGAGCACCGTTAAGCAAGTTCCAACAGGCCGTGGAAGTCGCTCTCATTCCCTAGTTTGAGCTGTACAGAGAGAAACAGTAAGCTTCTCCTTCCATTCAGGACCTCCTACCTGAAGTCACCCTGCCTCCTGAAGAAAGGCGACCTCGTTTCTATTGCAACTAAAGCACAGTTTTTCCTGTAGCATGGCAGGCTTTTAAAGAGGCACGGGCCCAGAAGCCTTGTTAGGGCTTTCCTTGGTGAGGCCGTTCACTAGATGCAGAACACCCTGCCTCGAGAAGTTGATTCAGGGAAGCAACAACTGTGTACTCTGTGTCTCATTTGACTTGTTAAAAACCACAGAGATGTATGCTGCCTGTGCCCATGGAAATGGGGGCATGATGGGACTAGCCTTGCTTTCCATTTGGAAAGCTCCATTCTTGCTTTCGTGAAGCTCCCTGAAATTCTCTGCTGTTGACAGGCCCCTGGCCACTGTAGGCTTGGGTCTGGGAAGAAAATGAGTTTTCTCTGGCTACACTCGGAGCTTCATTGCCCGGGGTGGGGCGCATCTTGCCATGCTCTAGAGCTAAAGGGAATCTCAACGTGAGTCCTTGCCTCGAGGTAAGGCCCTGAGTAGCCATGGGGAAAGAGAGGCATGCAGCTCTTTCCATGAGCTCATAGTCGCTGTTCTGCTTTATTTTAAAGGAAGGAACCTTTTCAGCACTCCTAGGACCCTGGAGGGAGCATTTTCGTTCCAATATCCCTGACTACCTCCACACCTCTGTAGTCCTGCTGAGAACAACGTGGCCCATAGGTCCCTCGGAGGTCCTCT
The DNA here is from genome assembly GCF_965194825.1 of Balaenoptera physalus. Lineage (NCBI taxonomy): Eukaryota > Metazoa > Chordata > Mammalia > Artiodactyla > Balaenopteridae > Balaenoptera > Balaenoptera physalus. The sequence goes on from NW_028125152.1 coordinate 39,024, forward strand.
GTGTCTGCTGAATCATGGGCAACAGACTGCACTCTTTGTTGTGATATCTTGATTCACAGCACTCGCACAGGTTCACGAGCACCGTTTTGGCAAGATGCAACTAGCTGTGGAAGTCTCACACATTCCCTAGTCTGAGCTGAACTGAGAAAAACACTAGGCTTCGCCTTCCTTCCAGGACCTCCTACCTGAAGTCACCCTGCCTCCAGGAAAAAATCGGTTGCGTTCGTATTGCAACTAAAGCACAGTCTTTCCTGTAGCACCCGGGCGTGTAGCAGTTTCCATGAGGCCGTAGTCGCTTATCTTCAGCATTTTAACGCCAGTACGCTTTTCAGGCTTTTGAAGAGGCACCGGCCCCAGGCCTAACTAGGGCGTTCCTTGGTTGAGGCGGCTCACTACATGCAGAACACCCTGCCTCGAGAATTTGATTCAGGGAAGGAACCAGTGTGTACTCTCTGTCTCTTTTGAGTTCTTTGAAACCACAGGGATGTATGCTGTTTGTGCCTATGGAAATGGGCTCATGTTGGTAGTAGACTTCCTTATCCATTTTGACAGCTCCATTCATGCTGCCTTGAAGCTCCCTGAAATTCTCTGCTGTTCACAGGCCCCTGGCTATTGTACGCATTGGTCTGGGAAGAAAATGTGTTTTCTCTGGCTACACAGTGTGCTTCATAGTCCGCGGTGGGACTCATCTTGCCATGCTCTAGAGTTAAAGGGAATCTCAGATCTGTCCTTGCCTCGTGGTGAGGCCCCGAGTGGCCATGCAGAAAGGGAGGCATGCAGCTCTTTCCATGTGCTCTTAGTCGCTATTTTGCTTTATTTTAAAGGAAGTACCCTTTTCAGGACTCCTAACCCCCTCGGGTGAGCATCATTTTAGTTCCAAGATCACTGAGTACCTCCACACCCCTGTAGGCCCGCTGAACAACAACGAGGCCCATAGGTCCCTCGGAGGTCCTCTGTGTCTGCTGAGTCATGGGCAACACACTGCACTCTTTCTTGTGATATCTTGATTCACAGCACTCGCACAGGTTCAAGAGCAACGTTCAAACAAGTTCCAACATGCCGTGGAAATCGCACTCAATCCCTAGTCTGAGCTGCACAGAGAAAAACACTAGGCTTCTCCTTCCAATCAGGACCTCCTACCTGAAGTCACCCTGCCTCCAGGAGAAAGACGGCTTGCTTTCCTTTTGCAACTAAAGCCCAGTTTTTCCCGTACCACTGCAGGCTTTTGAAAAGGCACGGGCCAAGTGGCTTGCCTAGGGCGTTCCTTGGTGAGGCCCTGGGCCCAGTGGCCTTGCTAGGGCGTTCCTTGGTGAGGCCGTTCACTAGATGCAGAACACCCTTCCTCGAGAAGTTGATTCAGGGAAGCAACCAGTGTGTACTCGGTGTCTCTTTTGACTTGTTAAAAACCACAGAGATGTATGCTGCCTGTACCCATGGAAATGGGGGCATGATGGGACTAGCCTTGCTTTCCGTTTGGAAACCTCCATTCTTGCTGCCGTGAAGCTCCCTGAAATTCTCTGCTGTTGACAGGCCTCTGGCCACTGTAGGCATGGGTCTGGGAAGAAAATGAGTTTTCCTGGGTACACACGGAGCTTCATAGGCCAGGGTGGGGCTCACCTTGCCATGCTCTAGAGCTAAAGGGAATCTCAACGTGAGTTCTTGCCTCGAGGTAAGGCCCTGAGTAGCCCTGCAGAAAGGGAAGCATGCAGCTCTTTCCATGAGCTCTTAGTGGAGGTCTGTTTTATTTTAAAGGAAGTACCCTTTTCAGGAGGCCTAGGTCCTTCGGGTGAGCATCATTTTGGTTCCAAGATCACTGACTCCCTCCACACCCCTGTGGGCCTGCTGAGCAGCATTGAGTCCCATACCTCCCACGGAGGCTCTTTGTGTCTGCAGAGTCTCGGGCAACACACTGTACTTTACTTCAGGAGGGCTACATTTCCAGAGCACTCGAACAGCATCAGAACCACATTTCTAGGCAGTCCAACATGCCCTGGAAGTCTTCGACATTGCCCTCGTCTGAGCTGCCCTGAGAAAACACTCTGCTTCGAATTTACCGAGGACCTAGTTCCTGAAGTCACTCTCTTCAAGGAGAAATACAGCATCTTAACATGCTGTGTCGCTCACAGGGCAAGAAATGGGAGAACTTGCCTCGAGGTAAGGCCATGAAATGCTATGCAGAAGCAGAGGCGTGTAGCCGTTTCCATGAGGCCGCAGTCGCTTATCTTCAGCATTTTAAAGCCAGTACGCTTTTCAGGACACCTATGTGCCTCGCCTGGAAACCCTATTCCCTGCAAGAACACTGAGTACCCTCACGCTCCCCTGGCCCTTCTAAGCAATAGCCAGGCCAGGAGCTTTCCGATTCACAGTATGTATGCCGAGTGTAGGGCAGCACAGTGCACTCTTATTGGAACATCTTGCTTTAGCCAGCAATCGCACAGGTTCACGAGCACCGTTAAGCAAGTTCCAACAGGCCGTGGAAGTCGCTCTCATTCCCTAGTTTGAGCTGTACAGAGAGAAACAGTAAGCTTCTCCTTCCATTCAGGACCTCCTACCTGAAGTCACCCTGCCTCCTGAAGAAAGGCGACCTCGTTTCTATTGCAACTAAAGCACAGGTTTTCCTGTAGCATGGCAGGCTTTTGAAGAGGCACGGGCCCAGAAGCCTTGTTAGGGCTTTCCTTGGTGAGGCCGTTCACTAGATGCAGAACACCCTGCCTCGAGAAGTTGATTCAGGGAAGCAACAACTGTGTACTCTGTGTCTCATTTGACTTGTTAAAAACCACAGAGATGTATGCTGCCTGTGCCCATGGAAATGGGGGCATGATGGGACTAGCCTTGCTTTCCATTTGGAAAGCTCCATTCTTGCTTTCGTGAAGCTCCCTGAAATTCTCTGCTGTTGACAGGCCCCTGGCCACTGTAGGCTTGGGTCTGGGAAGAAAATGAGTTTTCTCTGGCTACACTCGGAGCTTCATTGCCCGGGGTGGGGCGCATCTTGCCATGCTCTAGAGCTAAAGGGAATCTCAACGTGAGTCCTTGCCTCGAGGTAAGGCCCTGAGTAGCCATGGGGAAAGAGAGGCATGCAGCTCTTTCCATGAGCTCATAGTCGCTGTTCTGCTTTATTTTAAAGGAAGGACCCTTTTCAGCACTCCTAGGACCCTCGAGGGAGCATTTTCGTTCCAATATCCCTGACTACCTCCACACCTCTGTAGGCCTGCTGAGAACAACGTGGCCCATAGGTCCCTCGGAGGTCCTCTGTGTCTGCTGAATCATGGGCAACAGACTGCACTCTTTGTTGTGATATCTTGATTCACAGCACTCGCACAGGTTCACGAGCACCGTTTTGGCAAGATGCAACTAGCTGTGGAAGTCTCACACATTCCCTAGTCTGAGCTGAACTGAGAAAAACACTAGGCTTCGCCTTCCTTCCAGGACCTCCTACCTGAAGTCACCCTGCCTCCAGGAAAAAATCGGTTGCGTTCGTATTGCAACTAAAGCACAGTCTTTCCTGTAGCACCCGGGCGTGTAGCAGTTTCCATGAGGCCGTAGTCGCTTATCTTCAGCATTTTAACGCCAGTACGCTTTTCAGGCTTTTGAAGAGGCACCGGCCCCAGGCCTAACTAGGGCGTTCCTTGGTTGAGGCGGCTCACTACATGCAGAACACCCTGCCTCGAGAATTTGATTCAGGGAAGGAACCAGTGTGTACTCTCTGTCTCTTTTGAGTTCTTTGAAACCACAGGGATGTATGCTGTTTGTGCCTATGGAAATGGGCTCATGTTGGTAGTAGACTTCCTTATCCATTTTGACAGCTCCATTCATGCTGCCTTGAAGCTCCCTGAAATTCTCTGCTGTTCACAGGCCCCTGGCTATTGTACGCATTGGTCTGGGAAGAAAATGTGTTTTCTCTGGCTACACAGTGTGCTTCATAGTCCGCGGTGGGACTCATCTTGCCATGCTCTAGAGTTAAAGGGAATCTCAGATCTGTCCTTGCCTCGTGGTGAGGCCCCGAGTGGCCATGCAGAAAGGGAGGCATGCAGCTCTTTCCATGTGCTCTTAGTCGCTATTTTGCTTTATTTTAAAGGAAGTACCCTTTTCAGGACTCCTAACCCCCTCGGGTGAGCATCATTTTAGTTCCAAGATCACTGAGTACCTCCACACCCCTGTAGGCCCGCTGAACAACAACGAGGCCCATAGGTCCCTCGGAGGTCCTCTGTGTCTGCTGAGTCATGGGCAACACACTGCACTCTTTCTTGTGATATCTTGATTCACAGCACTCGCACAGGTTCAAGAGCAACGTTCAAACAAGTTCCAACATGCCGTGGAAATCGCACTCAATCCCTAGTCTGAGCTGCACAGAGAAAAACATTAGGCTTCTCCTTCCAATCAGGACCTCCTACCTGAAGTCACCCTGCCTCCAGGAGAAAGACGGCTTGCTTTCCTTTTGCAACTAAAGCCCAGTTTTTCCCGTACCACTGCAGGCTTTTGAAAAGGCACGGGCCAAGTGGCTTGCCTAGGGCGTTCCTTGGTGAGGCCCTGGGCCCAGTGGCCTTGCTAGGGCGTTCCTTGGTGAGGCCGTTCACTAGATGCAGAACACTCTTCCTCGAGAAGTTGATTCAGGGAAGCAACCAGTGTGTACTCGGTGTCTCTTTTGACTTGTTAAAAACCACAGAGATGTATGCTGCCTGTACCCATGGAAATGGGGGCATGATGGGACTAGCCTTGCTTTCCGTTTGGAAACCTCCATTCTTGCTGCCGTGAAGCTCCCTGAAATTCTCTGCTGTTGACAGGCCTCTGGCCACTGTAGGCATGGGTCTGGGAAGAAAATGAGTTTTCCTGGGTACACACGGAGCTTCATAGGCCAGGGTGGGGCTCACCTTGCCATGCTCTAGAGCTAAAGGGAATCTCAACGTGAGTTCTTGCCTCGAGGTAAGGCCCTGAGTAGCCCTGCAGAAAGGGAAGCATGCAGCTCTTTCCATGAGCTCTTAGTGGAGGTCTGTTTTATTTTAAAGGAAGTACCCTTTTCAGGAGGCCTAGGTCCTTCGGGTGAGCATCATTTTGGTTCCAAGATCACTGACTCCCTCCACACCCCTGTGGGCCTGCTGAGCAGCATTGAGTCCCATACCTCCCACGGAGGCTCTTTGTGTCTGCAGAGTCTCGGGCAACACACTGTACTTTACTTCAGGAGGGCTACATTTCCAGAGCACTCGAACAGCATCAGAACCACATTTCTAGGCAGTCCAACATGCCCTGGAAGTCTTCGACATTGCCCTCGTCTGAGCTGCCCTGAGAAAACACTCTGCTTCGAATTTACCGAGGACCTAGTTCCTGAAGTCACTCTCTTCAAGGAGAAATACAGCATCTTAACATGCTGTGTCGCTCACAGGGCAAGAAATGGGAGAACTTGCCTCGAGGTAAGGCCATGAAATGCTATGCAGAAGCAGAGGCGTGTAGCCGTTTCCATGAGGCCGCAGTCGCTTATCTTCAGCATTTTAAAGCCAGTACGCTTTTCAGGACACCTATGTGCCTCGCCTGGAAACCCTATTCCCTGCAAGAACACTGAGTACCCTCACGCTCCCCTGGCCCTTCTAAGCAATAGCCAGGCCAGGAGCTTTCCGATTCACAGTATGTATGCCGAGTGTAGGGCAGCACAGTGCACTCTTATTGGAACATCTTGCTTTAGCCAGCAATCGCACAGGTTCACGAGCACCGTTAAGCAAGTTCCAACAGGCCGTGGAAGTCGCTCTCATTCCCTAGTTTGAGCTGTACAGAGAGAAACAGTAAGCTTCTCCTTCCATTCAGGACCTCCTACCTGAAGTCACCCTGCCTCCTGAAGAAAGGCGACCTCGTTTCTATTGCAACTAAAGCACAGTTTTTCCTGTAGCATGGCAGGCTTTTGAAGAGGCACGGGCCCAGAAGCCTTGTTAGGGCTTTCCTTGGTGAGGCCGTTCACTAGATGCAGAACACCCTGCCTCGAGAAGTTGATTCAGGGAAGCAACAACTGTGTACTCTGTGTCTCATTTGACTTGTTAAAAACCACAGAGATGTATGCTGCCTGTGCCCATGGAAATGGGGGCATGATGGGACTAGCCTTGCTTTCCATTTGGAAAGCTCCATTCTTGCTTTCGTGAAGCTCCCTGAAATTCTCTGCTGTTGACAGGCCCCTGGCCACTGTAGGCTTGGGTCTGGGAAGAAAATGAGTTTTCTCTGGCTACACTCGGAGCTTCATTGCCCGGGGTGGGGCGCATCTTGCCATGCTCTAGAGCTAAAGGGAATCTCAACGTGAGTCCTTGCCTCGAGGTAAGGCCCTGAGTAGCCATGGGGAAAGAGAGGCATGCAGCTCTTTCCATGAGCTCATAGTCGCTGTTCTGCTTTATTTTAAAGGAAGGAACCTTTTCAGCACTCCTAGGACCCTCGAGGGAGCATTTTCGTTCCAATATCCCTGACTACCTCCACACCTCTGTAGGCCTGCTGAGAACAACGTGGCCCATAGGTCCCTCGGAGGTCCTCTGTGTCTGCTGAATCATGGGCAACAGACTGCACTCTTTGTTGTGATATCTTGATTCACAGCACTCGCACAGGTTCACGAGCACCGTTTTGGCAAGATGCAACTAGCTGTGGAAGTCTCACACATTCCCTAGTCTGAGCTGAACTGAGAAAAACACTAGGCTTCGCCTTCCTTCCAGGACCTCCTACCTGAAGTCACCCTGCCTCCAGGAAAAAATCGGTTGCGTTCGTATTGCAACTAAAGCACAGTCTTTCCTGTAGCACCCGGGCGTGTAGCAGTTTCCATGAGGCCGTAGTCGCTTATCTTCAGCATTTTAACGCCAGTACGCTTTTCAGGCTTTTGAAGAGGCACCGGCCCCAGGCCTAACTAGGGCGTTCCTTGGTTGAGGCGGCTCACTACATGCAGAACACCCTGCCTCGAGAATTTGATTCAGGGAAGGAACCAGTGTGTACTCTCTGTCTCTTTTGAGTTCTTTGAAACCACAGGGATGTATGCTGTTTGTGCCTATGGAAATGGGCTCATGTTGGTAGTAGACTTCCTTATCCATTTTGACAGCTCCATTCATGCTGCCTTGAAGCTCCCTGAAATTCTCTGCTGTTCACAGGCCCCTGGCTATTGTACGCATTGGTCTGGGAAGAAAATGTGTTTTCTCTGGCTACACAGTGTGCTTCATAGTCCGCGGTGGGACTCATCTTGCCATGCTCTAGAGTTAAAGGGAATCTCAGATCTGTCCTTGCCTCGTGGTGAGGCCCCGAGTGGCCATGCAGAAAGGGAGGCATGCAGCTCTTTCCATGTGCTCTTAGTCGCTATTTTGCTTTATTTTAAAGGAAGTACCCTTTTCAGGACTCCTAACCCCCTCGGGTGAGCATCATTTTAGTTCCAAGATCACTGAGTACCTCCACACCCCTGTAGGCCCGCTGAACAACAACGAGGCCCATAGGTCCCTCGGAGGTCCTCTGTGTCTGCTGAGTCATGGGCAACACACTGCACTCTTTCTTGTGATATCTTGATTCACAGCACTCGCACAGGTTCAAGAGCAACGTTCAAACAAGTTCCAACATGCCGTGGAAATCGCACTCAATCCCTAGTCTGAGCTGCACAGAGAAAAACACTAGGCTTCTCCTTCCAATCAGGACCTCCTACCTGAAGTCACCCTGCCTCCAGGAGAAAGACGGCTTGCTTTCCTTTTGCAACTAAAGCCCAGTTTTTCCCGTACCACTGCAGGCTTTTGAAAAGGCACGGGCCAAGTGGCTTGCCTAGGGCGTTCCTTGGTGAGGCCCTGGGCCCAGTGGCCTTGCTAGGGCGTTCCTTGGTGAGGCCGTTCACTAGATGCAGAACACCCTTCCTCGAGAAGTTGATTCAGGGAAGCAACCAGTGTGTACTCGGTGTCTCTTTTGACTTGTTAAAAACCACAGAGATGTATGCTGCCTGTACCCATGGAAATGGGGGCATGATGGGACTAGCCTTGCTTTCCGTTTGGAAACCTCCATTCTTGCTGCCGTGAAGCTCCCTGAAATTCTCTGCTGTTGACAGGCCTCTGGCCACTGTAGGCATGGGTCTGGGAAGAAAATGAGTTTTCCTGGGTACACACGGAGCTTCATAGGCCAGGGTGGGGCTCACCTTGCCATGCTCTAGAGCTAAAGGGAATCTCAACGTGAGTTCTTGCCTCGAGGTAAGGCCCTGAGTAGCCCTGCAGAAAGGGAAGCATGCAGCTCTTTCCATGAGCTCTTAGTGGAGGTCTGTTTTATTTTAAAGGAAGTACCCTTTTCAGGAGGCCTAGGTCCTTCGGGTGAGCATCATTTTGGTTCCAAGATCACTGACTCCCTCCACACCCCTGTGGGCCTGCTGAGCAGCATTGAGTCCCATACCTCCCACGGAGGCTCTTTGTGTCTGCAGAGTCTCGGGCAACACACTGTACTTTACTTCAGGAGGGCTACATTTCCAGAGCACTCGAACAGCATCAGAACCACATTTCTAGGCAGTCCAACATGCCCTGGAAGTCTTCGACATTGCCCTCGTCTGAGCTGCCCTGAGAAAACACTCTGCTTCGAATTTACCGAGGACCTAGTTCCTGAAGTCACTCTCTTCAAGGAGAAATACAGCATCTTAACATGCTGTGTCGCTCACAGGGCAAGAAATGGGAGAACTTGCCTCGAGGTAAGGCCATGAAATGCTATGCAGAAGCAGAGGCGTGTAGCCGTTTCCATGAGGCCGCAGTCGCTTATCTTCAGCATTTTAAAGCCAGTACGCTTTTCAGGACACCTATGTGCCTCGCCTGGAAACCCTATTCCCTGCAAGAACACTGAGTACCCTCACGCTCCCCTGGCCCTTCTAAGCAATAGCCAGGCCAGGAGCTTTCCGATTCACAGTATGTATGCCGAGTGTAGGGCAGCACAGTGCACTCTTATTGGAACATCTTGCTTTAGCCAGCAATCGCACAGGTTCACGAGCACCGTTAAGCAAGTTCCAACAGGCCGTGGAAGTCGCTCTCATTCCCTAGTTTGAGCTGTACAGAGAGAAACAGTAAGCTTCTCCTTCCATTCAGGACCTCCTACCTGAAGTCACCCTGCCTCCTGAAGAAAGGCGACCTCGTTTCTATTGCAACTAAAGCACAGGTTTTCCTGTAGCATGGCAGGCTTTTGAAGAGGCACGGGCCCAGAAGCCTTGTTAGGGCTTTCCTTGGTGAGGCCGTTCACTAGATGCAGAACACCCTGCCTCGAGAAGTTGATTCAGGGAAGCAACAACTGTGTACTCTGTGTCTCATTTGACTTGTTAAAAACCACAGAGATGTATGCTGCCTGTGCCCATGGAAATGGGGGCATGATGGGACTAGCCTTGCTTTCCATTTGGAAAGCTCCATTCTTGCTTTCGTGAAGCTCCCTGAAATTCTCTGCTGTTGACAGGCCCCTGGCCACTGTAGGCTTGGGTCTGGGAAGAAAATGAGTTTTCTCTGGCTACACTCGGAGCTTCATTGCCCGGGGTGGGGCGCATCTTGCCATGCTCTAGAGCTAAAGGGAATCTCAACGTGAGTCCTTGCCTCGAGGTAAGGCCCTGAGTAGCCATGGGGAAAGAGAGGCATGCAGCTCTTTCCATGAGCTCATAGTCGCTGTTCTGCTTTATTTTAAAGGAAGGAACCTTTTCAGCACTCCTAGGACCCTCGAGGGAGCATTTTCGTTCCAATATCCCTGACTACCTCCACACCTCTGTAGGCCTGCTGAGAACAACGTGGCCCATAGGTCCCTCGGAGGTCCTCTGTGTCTGCTGAATCATGGGCAACAGACTGCACTCTTTGTTGTGATATCTTGATTCACAGCACTCGCACAGGTTCACGAGCACCGTTTTGGCAAGATGCAACTAGCTGTGGAAGTCTCACACATTCCCTAGTCTGAGCTGAACTGAGAAAAACACTAGGCTTCGCCTTCCTTCCAGGACCTCCTACCTGAAGTCACCCTGCCTCCAGGAAAAAATCGGTTGCGTTCGTATTGCAACTAAAGCACAGTCTTTCCTGTAGCACCCGGGCGTGTAGCAGTTTCCATGAGGCCGTAGTCGCTTATCTTCAGCATTTTAACGCCAGTACGCTTTTCAGGCTTTTGAAGAGGCACCGGCCCCAGGCCTAACTAGGGCGTTCCTTGGTTGAGGCGGCTCACTACATGCAGAACACCCTGCCTCGAGAATTTGATTCAGGGAAGGAACCAGTGTGTACTCTCTGTCTCTTTTGAGTTCTTTGAAACCACAGGGATGTATGCTGTTTGTGCCTATGGAAATGGGCTCATGTTGGTAGTAGACTTCCTTATCCATTTTGACAGCTCCATTCATGCTGCCTTGAAGCTCCCTGAAATTCTCTGCTGTTCACAGGCCCCTGGCTATTGTACGCATTGGTCTGGGAAGAAAATGTGTTTTCTCTGGCTACACAGTGTGCTTCATAGTCCGCGGTGGGACTCATCTTGCCATGCTCTAGAGTTAAAGGGAATCTCAGATCTGTCCTTGCCTCGTGGTGAGGCCCCGAGTGGCCATGCAGAAAGGGAGGCATGCAGCTCTTTCCATGTGCTCTTAGTCGCTATTTTGCTTTATTTTAAAGGAAGTACCCTTTTCAGGACTCCTAACCCCCTCGGGTGAGCATCATTTTAGTTCCAAGATCACTGAGTACCTCCACACCCCTGTAGGCCCGCTGAACAACAACGAGGCCCATAGGTCCCTCGGAGGTCCTCTGTGTCTGCTGAGTCATGGGCAACACACTGCACTCTTTCTTGTGATATCTTGATTCACAGCACTCGCACAGGTTCAAGAGCAACGTTCAAACAAGTTCCAACATGCCGTGGAAATCGCACTCAATCCCTAGTCTGAGCTGCACAGAGAAAAACACTAGGCTTCTCCTTCCAATCAGGACCTCCTACCTGAAGTCACCCTGCCTCCAGGAGAAAGACGGCTTGCTTTCCTTTTGCAACTAAAGCCCAGTTTTTCCCGTACCACTGCAGGCTTTTGAAAAGGCACGGGCCAAGTGGCTTGCCTAGGGCGTTCCTTGGTGAGGCCCTGGGCCCAGTGGCCTTGCTAGGGCGTTCCTTGGTGAGGCCGTTCACTAGATGCAGAACACCCTTCCTCGAGAAGTTGATTCAGGGAAGCAACCAGTGTGTACTCGGTGTCTCTTTTGACTTGTTAAAAACCACAGAGATGTATGCTGCCTGTACCCATGGAAATGGGGGCATGATGGGACTAGCCTTGCTTTCCGTTTGGAAACCTCCATTCTTGCTGCCGTGAAGCTCCCTGAAATTCTCTGCTGTTGACAGGCCTCTGGCCACTGTAGGCATGGGTCTGGGAAGAAAATGAGTTTTCCTGGGTACACACGGAGCTTCATAGGCCAGGGTGGGGCTCACCTTGCCATGCTCTAGAGCTAAAGGGAATCTCAACGTGAGTTCTTGCCTCGAGGTAAGGCCCTGAGTAGCCCTGCAGAAAGGGAAGCATGCAGCTCTTTCCATGAGCTCTTAGTGGAGGTCTGTTTTATTTTAAAGGAAGTACCCTTTTCAGGAGGCCTAGGTCCTTCGGGTGAGCATCATTTTGGTTCCAAGATCACTGACTCCCTCCACACCCCTGTGGGCCTGCTGAGCAGCATTGAGTCCCATACCTCCCACGGAGGCTCTTTGTGTCTGCAGAGTCTCGGGCAACACACTGTACTTTACTTCAGGAGGGCTACATTTCCAGAGCACTCGAACAGCATCAGAACCACATTTCTAGGCAGTCCAACATGCCCTGGAAGTCTTCGACATTGCCCTCGTCTGAGCTGCCCTGAGAAAACACTCTGCTTCGAATTTACCGAGGACCTAGTTCCTGAAGTCACTCTCTTCAAGGAGAAATACAGCATCTTAACATGCTGTGTCGCTCACAGGGCAAGAAATGGGAGAACTTGCCTCGAGGTAAGGCCATGAAATGCTATGCAGAAGCAGAGGCGTGTAGCCGTTTCCATGAGGCCGCAGTCGCTTATCTTCAGCATTTTAAAGCCAGTACGCTTTTCAGGACACCTATGTGCCTCGCCTGGAAACCCTATTCCCTGCAAGAACACTGAGTACCCTCACGCTCCCCTGGCCCTTCTAAGCAATAGCCAGGCCAGGAGCTTTCCGATTCACAGTATGTATGCCGAGTGTAGGGCAGCACAGTGCACTCTTATTGGAACATCTTGCTTTAGCCAGCAATCGCACAGGTTCACGAGCACCGTTAAGCAAGTTCCAACAGGCCGTGGAAGTCGCTCTCATTCCCTAGTTTGAGCTGTACAGAGAGAAACAGTAAGCTTCTCCTTCCATTCAGGACCTCCTACCTGAAGTCACCCTGCCTCCTGAAGAAAGGCGACCTCGTTTCTATTGCAACTAAAGCACAGTTTTTCCTGTAGCATGGCAGGCTTTTGAAGAGGCACGGGCCCAGAAGCCTTGTTAGGGCTTTCCTTGGTGAGGCCGTTCACTAGATGCAGAACACCCTGCCTCGAGAAGTTGATTCAGGGAAGCAACAACTGTGTACTCTGTGTCTCATTTGACTTGTTAAAAACCACAGAGATGTATGCTGCCTGTGCCCATGGAAATGGGGGCATGATGGGACTAGCCTTGCTTTCCATTTGGAAAGCTCCATTCTTGCTTTCGTGAAGCTCCCTGAAATTCTCTGCTGTTGACAGGCCCCTGGCCACTGTAGGCTTGGGTCTGGGAAGAAAATGAGTTTTCTCTGGCTACACTCGGAGCTTCATTGCCCGGGGTGGGGCGCATCTTGCCATGCTCTAGAGCTAAAGGGAATCTCAACGTGAGTCCTTGCCTCGAGGTAAGGCCCTGAGTAGCCATGGGGAAAGAGAGGCATGCAGCTCTTTCCATGAGCTCATAGTCGCTGTTCTGCTTTATTTTAAAGGAAGGACCCTTTTCAGCACTCCTAGGACCCTCGAGGGAGCATTTTCGTTCCAATATCCCTGACTACCTCCACACCTCTGTAGGCCTGCTGAGAACAACGTGGCCCATAGGTCCCTCGGAGGTCCTCTGTGTCTGCTGAATCATGGGCAACAGACTGCACTCTTTGTTGTGATATCTTGATTCACAGCACTCGCACAGGTTCACGAGCACCGTTTTGGCAAGATGCAACTAGCTGTGGAAGTCTCACACATTCCCTAGTCTGAGCTGAACTGAGAAAAACACTAGGCTTCGCCTTCCTTCCAGGACCTCCTACCTGAAGTCACCCTGCCTCCAGGAAAAAATCGGTTGCGTTCGTATTGCAACTAAAGCACAGTCTTTCCTGTAGCACCCGGGCGTGTAGCAGTTTCCATGAGGCCGTAGTCGCTTATCTTCAGCATTTTAACGCCAGTACGCTTTTCAGGCTTTTGAAGAGGCACCGGCCCCAGGCCTAACTAGGGCGTTCCTTGGTTGAGGCGGTTCACTACATGCAGAACACCCTGCCTCGAGAATTTGATTCAGGGAAGGAACCAGTGTGTACTCTGTGTCTCTTTTGAGTTCTTTGAAACCACAGGGATGTATGCTGTTTGTGCCTATGGAAATGGGCTCATGTTGGTAGTAGACTTCCTTATCCATTTTGATAGCTCCATTCATGCTGCCTTGAAGCTCCCTGAAATTCTCTGCTGTTCACAGGCCCCTGGCTATTGTACGCATTGGTCTGGGAAGAAAATGTGTTTTCTCTGGCTACACAGTGTGCTTCATAGTCCGCGGTGGGACTCATCTTGCCATGCTCTAGAGTTAAAGGGAATCTCAGATCTGTCCTTGCCTCGTGGTGAGGCCCCGAGTGGCCATGCAGAAAGGGAGGCATGCAGCTCTTTCCATGTGCTCTTAGTCGCTATTTTGCTTTATTTTAAAGGAAGTACCCTTTTCAGGACTCCTAACCCCCTCGGGTGAGCATCATTTTAGTTCCAAGATCACTGAGTACCTCCACACCCCTGTAGGCCCGCTGAACAACAACGAGGCCCATAGGTCCCACGGAGGTCCTCTGTGTCTGCTGAGTCATGGGCAACACACTGCACTCTTTCTTGTGATATCTTGATTCACAGCACTCGCACAGGTTCAAGAGCAACGTTCAAACAAGTTCCAACATGCCGTGGAAATCGCACTCAATCCCTAGTCTGAGCTGCACAGAGAAAAACACTAGGCTTCTCCTTCCAATCAGGACCTCCTACCTGAAGTCACCCTGCCTCCAGGAGAAAGACGGCTTGCTTTCCTTTTGCAACTAAAGCCCAGTTTTTCCCGTACCACTGCAGGCTTTTGAAAAGGCACGGGCCAAGTGGCTTGCCTAGGGCGTTCCTTGGTGAGGCCCTGGGCCCAGTGGCCTTGCTAGGGCGTTCCTTGGTGAGGCCGTTCACTAGATGCAGAACACCCTTCCTCGAGAAGTTGATTCAGGGAAGCAACCAGTGTGTACTCGGTGTCTCTTTTGACTTGTTAAAAACCACAGAGATGTATGCTGCCTGTACCCATGGAAATGGGGGCATGATGGGACTAGCCTTGCTTTCCGTTTGGAAACCTCCATTCTTGCTGCCGTGAAGCTCCCTGAAATTCTCTGCTGTTGACAGGCCTCTGGCCACTGTAGGCATGGGTCTGGGAAGAAAATGAGTTTTCCTGGGTACACACGGAGCTTCATAGGCCAGGGTGGGGCTCACCTTGCCATGCTCTAGAGCTAAAGGGAATCTCAACGTGAGTTCTTGCCTCGAGGTAAGGCCCTGAGTAGCCCTGCAGAAAGGGAAGCATGCAGCTCTTTCCATGAGCTCTTAGTGGAGGTCTGTTTTATTTTAAAGGAAGTACCCTTTTCAGGAGGCCTAGGTCCTTCGGGTGAGCATCATTTTGGTTCCAAGATCACTGACTCCCTCCACACCCCTGTGGGCCTGCTGAGCAGCATTGAGTCCCATACCTCCCACGGAGGCTCTTTGTGTCTGCAGAGTCTCGGGCAACACACTGTACTTTACTTCAGGAGGGCTACATTTCCAGAGCACTCGAACAGCATCAGAACCACATTTCTAGGCAGTCCAACATGCCCTGGAAGTCTTCGACATTGCCCTCGTCTGAGCTGCCCTGAGAAAACACTCTGCTTCGAATTTACCGAGGACCTAGTTCCTGAAGTCACTCTCTTCAAGGAGAAATACAGCATCTTAACATGCTGTGTCGCTCACAGGGCAAGAAATGGGAGAACTTGCCTCGAGGTAAGGCCATGAAATGCTATGCAGAAGCAGAGGCGTGTAGCCGTTTCCATGAGGCCGCAGTCGCTTATCTTCAGCATTTTAAAGCCAGTACGCTTTTCAGGACACCTATGTGCCTCGCCTGGAAACCCTATTCCCTGCAAGAACACTGAGTACCCTCACGCTCCCCTGGCCCTTCTAAGCAATAGCCAGGCCAGGAGCTTTCCGATTCACAGTATGTATGCCGAGTGTAGGGCAGCACAGTGCACTCTTATTGGAACATCTTGCTTTAGCCAGCAATCGCACAGGTTCACGAGCACCGTTAAGCAAGTTCCAACAGGCCGTGGAAGTCGCTCTCATTCCCTAGTTTGAGCTGTACAGAGAGAAACAGTAAGCTTCTCCTTCCATTCAGGACCTCCTACCTGAAGTCACCCTGCCTCCTGAAGAAAGGCGACCTCGTTTCTATTGCAACTAAAGCACAGGTTTTCCTGTAGCATGGCAGGCTTTTGAAGAGGCACGGGCCCAGAAGCCTTGTTAGGGCTTTCCTTGGTGAGGCCGTTCACTAGATGCAGAACACCCTGCCTCGAGAAGTTGATTCAGGGAAGCAACAACTGTGTACTCTGTGTCTCATTTGACTTGTTAAAAACCACAGAGATGTATGCTGCCTGTGCCCATGGAAATGGGGGCATGATGGGACTAGCCTTGCTTTCCATTTGGAAAGCTCCATTCTTGCTTTCGTGAAGCTCCCTGAAATTCTCTGCTGTTGACAGGCCCCTGGCCACTGTAGGCTTGGGTCTGGGAAGAAAATGAGTTTTCTCTGGCTACACTCGGAGCTTCATTGCCCGGGGTGGGGCGCATCTTGCCATGCTCTAGAGCTAAAGGGAATCTCAACGTGAGTCCTTGCCTCGAGGTAAGGCCCTGAGTAGCCATGGGGAAAGAGAGGCATGCAGCTCTTTCCATGAGCTCATAGTCGCTGTTCTGCTTTATTTTAAAGGAAGGAACCTTTTCAGCACTCCTAGGACCCTCGAGGGAGCATTTTCGTTCCAATATCCCTGACTACCTCCACACCTCTGTAGGCCTGCTGAGAACAACGTGGCCCATAGGTCCCTCGGAGGTCCTCTGTGTCTGCTGAATCATGGGCAACAGACTGCACTCTTTGTTGTGATATCTTGATTCACAGCACTCGCACAGGTTCACGAGCACCGTTTTGGCAAGATGCAACTAGCTGTGGAAGTCTCACACATTCCCTAGTCTGAGCTGAACTGAGAAAAACACTAGGCTTCGCCTTCCTTCCAGGACCTCCTACCTGAAGTCACCCTGCCTCCAGGAAAAAATCGGTTGCGTTCGTATTGCAACTAAAGCACAGTCTTTCCTGTAGCACCCGGGCGTGTAGCAGTTTCCATGAGGCCGTAGTCGCTTATCTTCAGCATTTTAACGCCAGTACGCTTTTCAGGCTTTTGAAGAGGCACCGGCCCCAGGCCTAACTAGGGCGTTCCTTGGTTGAGGCGGCTCACTACATGCAGAACACCCTGCCTCGAGAATTTGATTCAGGGAAGGAACCAGTGTGTACTCTCTGTCTCTTTTGAGTTCTTTGAAACCACAGGGATGTATGCTGTTTGTGCCTATGGAAATGGGCTCATGTTGGTAGTAGACTTCCTTATCCATTTTGACAGCTCCATTCATGCTGCCTTGAAGCTCCCTGAAATTCTCTGCTGTTCACAGGCCCCTGGCTATTGTACGCATTGGTCTGGGAAGAAAATGTGTTTTCTCTGGCTACACAGTGTGCTTCATAGTCCGCGGTGGGACTCATCTTGCCATGCTCTAGAGTTAAAGGGAATCTCAGATCTGTCCTTGCCTCGTGGTGAGGCCCCGAGTGGCCATGCAGAAAGGGAGGCATGCAGCTCTTTCCATGTGCTCTTAGTCGCTATTTTGCTTTATTTTAAAGGAAGTACCCTTTTCAGGACTCCTAACCCCCTCGGGTGAGCATCATTTTAGTTCCAAGATCACTGAGTACCTCCACACCCCTGTAGGCCCGCTGAACAACAACGAGGCCCATAGGTCCCTCGGAGGTCCTCTGTGTCTGCTGAGTCATGGGCAACACACTGCACTCTTTCTTGTGATATCTTGATTCACAGCACTCGCACAGGTTCAAGAGCAACGTTCAAACAAGTTCCAACATGCCGTGGAAATCGCACTCAATCCCTAGTCTGAGCTGCACAGAGAAAAACACTAGGCTTCTCCTTCCAATCAGGACCTCCTACCTGAAGTCACCCTGCCTCCAGGAGAAAGACGGCTTGCTTTCCTTTTGCAACTAAAGCCCAGTTTTTCCCGTACCACTGCAGGCTTTTGAAAAGGCACGGGCCAAGTGGCTTGCCTAGGGCGTTCCTTGGTGAGGCCCTGGGCCCAGTGGCCTTGCTAGGGCGTTCCTTGGTGAGGCCGTTCACTAGATGCAGAACACCCTTCCTCGAGAAGTTGATTCAGGGAAGCAACCAGTGTGTACTCGGTGTCTCTTTTGACTTGTTAAAAACCACAGAGATGTATGCTGCCTGTACCCATGGAAATGGGGGCATGATGGGACTAGCCTTGCTTTCCGTTTGGAAACCTCCATTCTTGCTGCCGTGAAGCTCCCTGAAATTCTCTGCTGTTGACAGGCCTCTGGCCACTGTAGGCATGGGTCTGGGAAGAAAATGAGTTTTCCTGGGTACACACGGAGCTTCATAGGCCAGGGTGGGGCTCACCTTGCCATGCTCTAGAGCTAAAGGGAATCTCAACGTGAGTTCTTGCCTCGAGGTAAGGCCCTGAGTAGCCCTGCAGAAAGGGAAGCATGCAGCTCTTTCCATGAGCTCTTAGTGGAGGTCTGTTTTATTTTAAAGGAAGTACCCTTTTCAGGAGGCCTAGGTCCTTCGGGTGAGCATCATTTTGGTTCCAAGATCACTGACTCCCTCCACACCCCTGTGGGCCTGCTGAGCAGCATTGAGTCCCATACCTCCCACGGAGGCTCTTTGTGTCTGCAGAGTCTCGGGCAACACACTGTACTTTACTTCAGGAGGGCTACATTTCCAGAGCACTCGAACAGCATCAGAACCACATTTCTAGGCAGTCCAACATGCCCTGGAAGTCTTCGACATTGCCCTCGTCTGAGCTGCCCTGAGAAAACACTCTGCTTCGAATTTACCGAGGACCTAGTTCCTGAAGTCACTCTCTTCAAGGAGAAATACAGCATCTTAACATGCTGTGTCGCTCACAGGGCAAGAAATGGGAGAACTTGCCTCGAGGTAAGGCCATGAAATGCTATGCAGAAGCAGAGGCGTGTAGCCGTTTCCATGAGGCCGCAGTCGCTTATCTTCAGCATTTTAAAGCCAGTACGCTTTTCAGGACACCTATGTGCCTCGCCTGGAAACCCTATTCCCTGCAAGAACACTGAGTACCCTCACGCTCCCCTGGCCCTTCTAAGCAATAGCCAGGCCAGGAGCTTTCCGATTCACAGTATGTATGCCGAGTGTAGGGCAGCACAGTGCACTCTTATTGGAACATCTTGCTTTAGCCAGCAATCGCACAGGTTCACGAGCACCGTTAAGCAAGTTCCAACAGGCCGTGGAAGTCGCTCTCATTCCCTAGTTTGAGCTGTACAGAGAGAAACAGTAAGCTTCTCCTTCCATTCAGGACCTCCTACCTGAAGTCACCCTGCCTCCTGAAGAAAGGCGACCTCGTTTCTATTGCAACTAAAGCACAGTTTTTCCTGTAGCATGGCAGGCTTTTGAAGAGGCACGGGCCCAGAAGCCTTGTTAGGGCTTTCCTTGGTGAGGCCGTTCACTAGATGCAGAACACCCTGCCTCGAGAAGTTGATTCAGGGAAGCAACAACTGTGTACTCTGTGTCTCATTTGACTTGTTAAAAACCACAGAGATGTATGCTGCCTGTGCCCATGGAAATGGGGGCATGATGGGACTAGCCTTGCTTTCCATTTGGAAAGCTCCATTCTTGCTTTCGTGAAGCTCCCTGAAATTCTCTGCTGTTGACAGGCCCCTGGCCACTGTAGGCTTGGGTCTGGGAAGAAAATGAGTTTTCTCTGGCTACACTCGGAGCTTCATTGCCCGGGGTGGGGCGCATCTTGCCATGCTCTAGAGCTAAAGGGAATCTCAACGTGAGTCCTTGCCTCGAGGTAAGGCCCTGAGTAGCCATGGGGAAAGAGAGGCATGCAGCTCTTTCCATGAGCTCATAGTCGCTGTTCTGCTTTATTTTAAAGGAAGGAACCTTTTCAGCACTCCTAGGACCCTCGAGGGAGCATTTTCGTTCCAATATCCCTGACTACCTCCACACCTCTGTAGGCCTGCTGAGAACAACGTGGCCCATAGGTCCCTCGGAGGTCCTCTGTGTCTGCTGAATCATGGGCAACAGACTGCACTCTTTGTTGTGATATCTTGATTCACAGCACTCGCACAGGTTCACGAGCACCGTTTTGGCAAGATGCAACTAGCTGTGGAAGTCTCACACATTCCCTAGTCTGAGCTGAACTGAGAAAAACACTAGGCTTCGCCTTCCTTCCAGGACCTCCTACCTGAAGTCACCCTGCCTCCAGGAAAAAATCGGTTGCGTTCGTATTGCAACTAAAGCACAGTCTTTCCTGTAGCACCCGGGCGTGTAGCAGTTTCCATGAGGCCGTAGTCGCTTATCTTCAGCATTTTAACGCCAGTACGCTTTTCAGGCTTTTGAAGAGGCACCGGCCCCAGGCCTAACTAGGGCGTTCCTTGGTTGAGGCGGTTCACTACATGCAGAACACCCTGCCTCGAGAATTTGATTCAGGGAAGGAACCAGTGTGTACTCTGTGTCTCTTTTGAGTTCTTTGAAACCACAGGGATGTATGCTGTTTGTGCCTATGGAAATGGGCTCATGTTGGTAGTAGACTTCCTTATCCATTTTGATAGCTCCATTCATGCTGCCTTGAAGCTCCCTGAAATTCTCTGCTGTTCACAGGCCCCTGGCTATTGTACGCATTGGTCTGGGAAGAAAATGTGTTTTCTCTGGCTACACAGTGTGCTTCATAGTCCGCGGTGGGACTCATCTTGCCATGCTCTAGAGTTAAAGGGAATCTCAGATCTGTCCTTGCCTCGTGGTGAGGCCCCGAGTGGCCATGCAGAAAGGGAGGCATGCAGCTCTTTCCATGTGCTCCTAGTCGCTATTTTGCTTTATTTTAAAGGAAGTACCCTTTTCAGGACTCCTAACCCCCTCGGGTGAGCATCATTTTAGTTCCAAGATCACTGAGTACCTCCACACCCCTGTAGGCCCGCTGAACAACAACGAGGCCCATAGGTCCCACGGAGGTCCTCTGTGTCTGCTGAGTCATGGGCAACACACTGCACTCTTTCTTGTGATATCTTGATTCACAGCACTCGCACAGGTTCAAGAGCAACGTTCAAACAAGTTCCAACATGCCGTGGAAATCGCACTCAATCCCTAGTCTGAGCTGCACAGAGAAAAACACTAGGCTTCTCCTTCCAATCAGGACCTCCTACCTGAAGTCACCCTGCCTCCAGGAGAAAGACGGCTTGCTTTCCTTTTGCAACTAAAGCCCAGTTTTTCCCGTACCACTGCAGGCTTTTGAAAAGGCACGGGCCAAGTGGCTTGCCTAGGGCGTTCCTTGGTGAGGCCCTGGGCCCAGTGGCCTTGCTAGGGCGTTCCTTGGTGAGGCCGTTCACTAGATGCAGAACACCCTTCCTCGAGAAGTTGATTCAGGGAAGCAACCAGTGTGTACTCGGTGTCTCTTTTGACTTGTTAAAAACCACAGAGATGTATGCTGCCTGTACCCATGGAAATGGGGGCATGATGGGACTAGCCTTGCTTTCCGTTTGGAAACCTCCATTCTTGCTGCCGTGAAGCTCCCTGAAATTCTCTGCTGTTGACAGGCCTCTGGCCACTGTAGGCATGGGTCTGGGAAGAAAATGAGTTTTCCTGGGTACACACGGAGCTTCATAGGCCAGGGTGGGGCTCACCTTGCCATGCTCTAGAGCTAAAGGGAATCTCAACGTGAGTTCTTGCCTCGAGGTAAGGCCCTCAGTAGCCCTGCAGAAAGGGAAGCATGCAGCTCTTTCCATGAGCTCTTAGTGGAGGTCTGTTTTATTTTAAAGGAAGTACCCTTTTCAGGAGGCCTAGGCCCTTCGGGTGAGCATCATTTTGGTTCCAAGATCACTGACTCCCTCCACACCCCTGTGGGCCTGCTGAGCAGCATTGAGTCCCATACCTCCCACGGAGGCTCTTTGTGTCTGCAGAGTCTCGGGCAACACACTGTACTTTACTTCAGGAGGGCTACATTTCCAGAGCACTCGAACAGCATCAGAACCACATTTCTAGGCAGTCCAACATGCCCTGGAAGTCTTCGACATTGCCCTCGTCTGAGCTGCCCTGAGAAAACACTCTGCTTCGAATTTACCGAGGACCTAGTTCCTGAAGTCACTCTCTTCAAGGAGAAATACAGCATCTTAACATGCTGTGTCGCTCACAGGGCAAGAAATGGGAGAACTTGCCTCGAGGTAAGGCCATGAAATGCTATGCAGAAGCAGAGGCGTGTAGCCGTTTCCATGAGGCCGCAGTCGCTTATCTTCAGCATTTTAAAGCCAGTACGCTTTTCAGGACACCTATGTGCCTCGCCTGGAAACCCTATTCCCTGCAAGAACACTGAGTACCCTCACGCTCCCCTGGCCCTTCTAAGCAATAGCCAGGCCAGGAGCTTTCCGATTCACAGTATGTATGCCGAGTGTAGGGCAGCACAGTGCACTCTTATTGGAACATCTTGCTTTAGCCAGCAATCGCACAGGTTCACGAGCACCGTTAAGCAAGTTCCAACAGGCCGTGGAAGTCGCTCTCATTCCCTAGTTTGAGCTGTACAGAGAGAAACAGTAAGCTTCTCCTTCCATTCAGGACCTCCTACCTGAAGTCACCCTGCCTCCTGAAGAAAGGCGACCTCGTTTCTATTGCAACTAAAGCACAGTTTTTCCTGTAGCATGGCAGGCTTTTGAAGAGGCACGGGCCCAGAAGCCTTGTTAGGGCTTTCCTTGGTGAGGCCGTTCACTAGATGCAGAACACCCTGCCTCGAGAAGTTGATTCAGGGAAGCAACAACTGTGTACTCTGTGTCTCATTTGACTTGTTAAAAACCACAGAGATGTATGCTGCCTGTGCCCATGGAAATGGGGGCATGATGGGACTAGCCTTGCTTTCCATTTGGAAAGCTCCATTCTTGCTTTCGTGAAGCTCCCTGAAATTCTCTGCTGTTGACAGGCCCCTGGCCACTGTAGGCTTGGGTCTGGGAAGAAAATGAGTTTTCTCTGGCTACACTCGGAGCTTCATTGCCCGGGGTGGGGCGCATCTTGCCATGCTCTAGAGCTAAAGGGAATCTCAACGTGAGTCCTTGCCTCGAGGTAAGGCCCTGAGTAGCCATGGGGAAAGAGAGGCATGCAGCTCTTTCCATGAGCTCATAGTCGCTGTTCTGCTTTATTTTAAAGGAAGGAACCTTTTCAGCACTCCTAGGACCCTCGAGGGAGCATTTTCGTTCCAATATCCCTGACTACCTCCACACCTCTGTAGGCCTGCTGAGAACAACGTGGCCCATAGGTCCCTCGGAGGTCCTCTGTGTCTGCTGAATCATGGGCAACACACTGCACTCTTTGTTGTGATATCTTGATTCACAGCACTCGCACAGCTTCACGAGCACCGTTTTGGCAAGATGCAAGTTGCTGTGGAAGTCTCACACATTCCCTAGTCTGAGCTGAACTGAGAAAAACACTAGGCTTCGCCTTCCTTCCAGGACCTCCTACCTCAAGTCACCCTGCCTCCAGGAAAAAATCGGTTGCGTTCGTATTGCAACTAAAGCACAGTCTTTCCTGTAGCACCCGGGCGTGTAGCAGTTTCCATGAGGCCGTAGTCGCTTATCTTCAGCATTTTAACGCCAGTACGCTTTTCAGGCTTTTGAAGAGGCACCGGCCCCAGGCCTAACTAGGGCGTTCCTTGGTTGAGGCGGTTCACTACATGCAGAACACCCTGCCTCGAGAATTTGATTCAGGGAAGGAACCAGTGTGTACTCTGTGTCTCTTTTGAGTTCTTTGAAACCACAGGGATGTATGCTGTTTGTGCCTATGGAAATGGGCTCATGTTGGTAGTAGACTTCCTTATCCATTTTGATAGCTCCATTCATGCTGCCTTGAAGCTCCCTGAAATTCTCTGCTGTTCACAGGCCCCTGGCTATTGTACGCATTGGTCTGGGAAGAAAATGTGTTTTCTCTGGCTACACAGTGTGCTTCATAGTCCGCGGTGGGACTCATCTTGCCATGCTCTAGAGTTAAAGGGAATCTCAGATCTGTCCTTGCCTCGTGGTGAGGCCCCGAGTGGCCATGCAGAAAGGGAGGCATGCAGCTCTTTCCATGTGCTCTTAGTCGCTATTTTGCTTTATTTTAAAGGAAGTACCCTTTTCAGGACTCCTAACCCCCTCGGGTGAGCATCATTTTAGTTCCAAGATCACTGAGTACCTCCACACCCCTGTAGGCCCGCTGAACAACAACGAGGCCCATAGGTCCCACGGAGGTCCTCTGTGTCTGCTGAGTCATGGGCAACACACTGCACTCTTTCTTGTGATATCTTGATTCACAGCACTCGCACAGGTTCAAGAGCAACGTTCAAACAAGTTCCAACATGCCGTGGAAATCGCACTCAATCCCTAGTCTGAGCTGCACAGAGAAAAACACTAGGCTTCTCCTTCCAATCAGGACCTCCTACCTGAAGTCACCCTGCCTCCAGGAGAAAGACGGCTTGCTTTCCTTTTGCAACTAAAGCCCAGTTTTTCCCGTACCACTGCAGGCTTTTGAAAAGGCACGGGCCAAGTGGCTTGCCTAGGGCGTTCCTTGGTGAGGCCCTGGGCCCAGTGGCCTTGCTAGGGCGTTCCTTGGTGAGGCCGTTCACTAGATGCAGAACACCCTTCCTCGAGAAGTTGATTCAGGGAAGCAACCAGTGTGTACTCGGTGTCTCTTTTGACTTGTTAAAAACCACAGAGATGTATGCTGCCTGTACCCATGGAAATGGGGGCATGATGGGACTAGCCTTGCTTTCCGTTTGGAAACCTCCATTCTTGCTGCCGTGAAGCTCCCTGAAATTCTCTGCTGTTGACAGGCCTCTGGCCACTGTAGGCATGGGTCTGGGAAGAAAATGAGTTTTCCTGGGTACACACGGAGCTTCATAGGCCAGGGTGGGGCTCACCTTGCCATGCTCTAGAGCTAAAGGGAATCTCAACGTGAGTTCTTGCCTCGAGGTAAGGCCCTGAGTAGCCCTGCAGAAAGGGAAGCATGCAGCTCTTTCCATGAGCTCTTAGTGGAGGTCTGTTTTATTTTAAAGGAAGTACCCTTTTCAGGAGGCCTAGGTCCTTCGGGTGAGCATCATTTTGGTTCCAAGATCACTGACTCCCTCCACACCCCTGTGGGCCTGCTGAGCAGCATTGAGTCCCATACCTCCCACGGAGGCTCTTTGTGTCTGCAGAGTCTCGGGCAACACACTGTACTTTACTTCAGGAGGGCTACATTTCCAGAGCACTCGAACAGCATCAGAACCACATTTCTAGGCAGTCCAACATGCCCTGGAAGTCTTCGACATTGCCCTCGTCTGAGCTGCCCTGAGAAAACACTCTGCTTCGAATTTACCGAGGACCTACTTCCTGAAGTCACTCTCTTCAAGGAGAAATACAGCATCTTAACATGCTGTGTCGCTCACAGGGCAAGAAATGTGAGAACTTGCCTCGAGGTAAGGCCATGAAATGCTATGCAGAAGCAGAGGCGTGTAGCCGTTTCCATGAGGCCGCAGTCGCTTATCTTCAGCATTTTAAAGCCAGTACGCTTTTCAGGACACCTATGTGCCTCGCCTGGAAACCCTATTCCCTGCAAGAACACTGAGTACCCTCACGCTCCCCTGGCCCTTCTAAGCAATAGCCAGGCCAGGAGCTTTCCGACTCACAGTGTGTATGCCGAGTGTAGGGCAGCACAGTGCACTCTTATTGGAACATATTGCTTTAGCCAGCAATCGCACAGGTTCACGAGCACCGTTAAGCAAGTTCCAACAGGCCGTGGAAGTCGCTCTCATTCCCTAGTTTGAGCTGTACAGAGAGAAACAGTAAGCTTCTCCTTCCATTCAGGACCTCCTACCTGAAGTCACCCTGCCTCCTGAAGAAAGGCGACCTCGTTTCTATTGCAACTAAAGCACAGTTTTTCCTGTAGCATGGCAGGCTTTTGAAGAGGCACGGGCCCAGAAGCCTTGTTAGGGCTTTCCTTGGTGAGGCCGTTCACTAGATGCAGAACACCCTGCCTCGAGAAGTTGATTCAGGGAAGCAACAACTGTGTACTCTGTGTCTCATTTGACTTGTTAAAAACCACAGAGATGTATGCTGCCTGTGCCCATGGAAATGGGGGCATGATGGGACTAGCCTTGCTTTCCATTTGGAAAGCTCCATTCTTGCTTTCGTGAAGCTCCCTGAAATTCTCTGCTGTTGACAGGCCCCTGGCCACTGTAGGCTTGGGTCTGGGAAGAAAATGAGTTTTCTCTGGCTACACTCGGAGCTTCATTGCCCGGGGTGGGGCGCATCTTGCCATGCTCTAGAGCTAAAGGGAATCTCAACGTGAGTCCTTGCCTCGAGGTAAGGCCCTGAGTAGCCATGGGGAAAGAGAGGCATGCAGCTCTTTCCATGAGCTCATAGTCGCTGTTCTGCTTTATTTTAAAGGAAGGAACCTTTTCAGCACTCCTAGGACCCTCGAGGGAGCATTTTCGTTCCAATATCCCTGACTACCTCCACACCTCTGTAGGCCTGCTGAGAACAACGTGGCCCATAGGTCCCTCGGAGGTCCTCTGTGTCTGCTGAATCATGGGCAACACACTGCACTCTTTGTTGTGATATCTTGATTCACAGCACTCGCACAGGTTCACGAGCACCGTTTTGGCAAGATGCAACTTGCTGTGGAAGTCTCACACATTCCCTAGTCTGAGCTGAACTGAGAAAAACACTAGGCTTCGCCTTCCTTCCAGGACCTCCTACCTCAAGTCACCCTGCCTCCAGGAAAAAATCGGTTGCGTTCGTATTGCAACTAAAGCACAGTCTTTCCTGTAGCACCCGGGCGTGTAGCAGTTTCCATGAGGCCGTAGTCGCTTATCTTCAGCATTTTAACGCCAGTACGCTTTTCAGGCTTTTGAAGAGGCACCGGCCCCAGGCCTAACTAGGGCGTTCCTTGGTTGAGGCGGTTCACTACATGCAGAACACCCTGCCTCGAGAATTTGATTCAGGGAAGGAACCAGTGTGTACTCTGTGTCTCTTTTGAGTTCTTTGAAACCACAGGGATGTATGCTGTTTGTGCCTATGGAAATGGGCTCATGTTGGTAGTAGACTTCCTTATCCATTTTGACAGCTCCATTCATGCTGCCTTGAAGCTCCCTGAAATTCTCTGCTGTTCACAGGCCCCTGGCTATTGTACGCATTGGTCTGGGAAGAAAATGTGTTTTCTCTGGCTACACAGTGTGCTTCATAGTCCGCGGTGGGACTCATCTTGCCATGCTCTAGAGTTAAAGGGAATCTCAGATCTGTCCTTGCCTCGTGGTGAGGCCCCGAGTGGCCATGCAGAAAGGGAGGCATGCAGCTCTTTCCATGTGCTCTTAGTCGCTATTTTGCTTTATTTTAAAGGAAGTACCCTTTTCAGGACTCCTAACCCCCTCGGGTGAGCATCATTTTAGTTCCAAGATCACTGAGTACCTCCACACCCCTGTAGGCCCGCTGAACAACAACGAGGCCCATAGGTCCCACGGAGGTCCTCTGTGTCTGCTGAGTCATGGGCAACACACTGCACTCTTTCTTGTGATATCTTGATTCACAGCACTCGCACAGGTTCAAGAGCAACGTTCAAACAAGTTCCAACATGCCGTGGAAATCGCACTCAATCCCTAGTCTGAGCTGCACAGAGAAAAACACTAGGCTTCTCCTTCCAATCAGGACCTCCTACCTGAAGTCACCCTGCCTCCAGGAGAAAGACGGCTTGCTTTCCTTTTGCAACTAAAGCCCAGTTTTTCCCGTACCACTGCAGGCTTTTGAAAAGGCACGGGCCAAGTGGCTTGCCTAGGGCGTTCCTTGGTGAGGCCCTGGGCCCAGTGGCCTTGCTAGGGCGTTCCTTGGTGAGGCCGTTCACTAGATGCAGAACACCCTTCCTCGAGAAGTTGATTCAGGGAAGCAACCAGTGTGTACTCGGTGTCTCTTTTGACTTGTTAAAAACCACAGAGATGTATGCTGCCTGTACCCATGGAAATGGGGGCATGATGGGACTAGCCTTGCTTTCCGTTTGGAAACCTCCATTCTTGCTGCCGTGAAGCTCCCTGAAATTCTCTGCTGTTGACAGGCCTCTGGCCACTGTAGGCATGGGTCTGGGAAGAAAATGAGTTTTCCTGGGTACACACGGAGCTTCATAGGCCAGGGTGGGGCTCACCTTGCCATGCTCTAGAGCTAAAGGGAATCTCAACGTGAGTTCTTGCCTCGAGGTAAGGCCCTGAGTAGCCCTGCAGAAAGGGAAGCATGCAGCTCTTTCCATGAGCTCTTAGTGGAGGTCTGTTTTATTTTAAAGGAAGTACCCTTTTCAGGAGGCCTAGGTCCTTCGGGTGAGCATCATTTTGGTTCCAAGATCACTGACTCCCTCCACACCCCTGTGGGCCTGCTGAGCAGCATTGAGTCCCATACCTCCCACGGAGGCTCTTTGTGTCTGCAGAGTCTCGGGCAACACACTGTACTTTACTTCAGGAGGGCTACATTTCCAGAGCACTCGAACAGCATCAGAACCACATTTCTAGGCAGTCCAACATGCCCTGGAAGTCTTCGACATTGCCCTCGTCTGAGCTGCCCTGAGAAAACACTCTGCTTCGAATTTACCGAGGACCTAGTTCCTGAAGTCACTCTCTTCAAGGAGAAATACAGCATCTTAACATGCTGTGTCGCTCACAGGGCAAGAAATGTGAGAACTTGCCTCGAGGTAAGGCCATGAAATGCTATGCAGAAGCAGAGGCGTGTAGCCGTTTCCATGAGGCCGCAGTCGCTTATCTTCAGCATTTTAAAGCCAGTACGCTTTTCAGGACACCTATGTGCCTCGCCTGGAAACCCTATTCCCTGCAAGAACACTGAGTACCCTCACGCTCCCCTGGCCCTTCTAAGCAATAGCCAGGCCAGGAGCTTTCCGATTCACAGTATGTATGCCGAGTGTAGGGCAGCACAGTGCACTCTTATTGGAACATCTTGCTTTAGCCAGCAATCGCACAGGTTCACGAGCACCGTTAAGCAAGTTCCAACAGGCCGTGGAAGTCGCTCTCATTCCCTAGTTTGAGCTGTACAGAGAGAAACAGTAAGCTTCTCCTTCCATTCAGGACCTCCTACCTGAAGTCACCCTGCCTCCTGAAGAAAGGCGACCTCGTTTCTATTGCAACTAAAGCACAGTTTTTCCTGTAGCATGGCAGGCTTTTGAAGAGGCACGGGCCCAGAAGCCTTGTTAGGGCTTTCCTTGGTGAGGCCGTTCACTAGATGCAGAACACCCTGCCTCGAGAAGTTGATTCAGGGAAGCAACAACTGTGTACTCTGTGTCTCATTTGACTTGTTAAAAACCACAGAGATGTATGCTGCCTGTGCCCATGGAAATGGGGGCATGATGGGACTAGCCTTGCTTTCCATTTGGAAAGCTCCATTCTTGCTTTCGTGAAGCTCCCTGAAATTCTCTGCTGTTGACAGGCCCCTGGCCACTGTAGGCTTGGGTCTGGGAAGAAAATGAGTTTTCTCTGGCTACACTCGGAGCTTCATTGCCCGGGGTGGGGCGCATCTTGCCATGCTCTAGAGCTAAAGGGAATCTCAACGTGAGTCCTTGCCTCGAGGTAAGGCCCTGAGTAGCCATGGGGAAAGAGAGGCATGCAGCTCTTTCCATGAGCTCATAGTCGCTGTTCTGCTTTATTTTAAAGGAAGGAACCTTTTCAGCACTCCTAGGACCCTCGAGGGAGCATTTTCGTTCCAATATCCCTGACTACCTCCACACCTCTGTAGGCCTGCTGAGAACAACGTGGCCCATTGGTCCCTCGGAGGTCCTCTGTGTCTGCTGAATCATGGGCAACAGACTGCACTCTTTGTTGTGATATCTTGATTCACAGCACTCGCACAGGTTCACGAGCACCGTTTTGGCAAGATGCAACTAGCTGTGGAACTCTCACACATTCCCTAGTCTGAGCTGAACTGAGAAAAACACTAGGCTTCGCCTTCCTTCCAGGACCTCCTACCTGAAGTCACCCTGCCTCCAGGAAAAAATCGGTTGCGTTCGTATTGCAACTAAAGCACAGTCTTTCCTGTAGCACCCGGGCGTGTAGCAGTTTCCATGAGGCCGTAGTCGCTTATCTTCAGCATTTTAACGCCAGTACGCTTTTCAGGCTTTTGAAGAGGCACCGGCCCCTGGCCTAACTAGGGCGTTCCTTGGTTGAGGCGGTTCACTACATGCAGAACACCCTGCCTCGAGAATTTGATTCAGGAAAGGAACCAGTGTGTACTCTGTGTCTCTTTTGAGTTCTTTGAAACCACAGGGATGTATGCTGTTTGTGCCTATGGAAATGGGCTCATGTTGGTAGTAGACCTCCTTATCCATTTTGATAGCTCCATTCATGCTGCCTTGAAGCTCCCTGAAATTCTCTGCTGTTCACAGGCCCCTGGCTATTGTACGCATTGGTCTGGGAAGAAAATGTGTTTTCTCTGGCTACACAGTGTGCTTCATAGTCCGCGGTGGGACTCATCTTGCCATGCTCTAGAGTTAAAGGGAATCTCAGATCTGTCCTTGCCTCGTGGTGAGGCCCCGAGTGGCCATGCAGAAAGGGAGGCATGCAGCTCTTTCCATGTGCTCCTAGTCGCTATTTTGCTTTATTTTAAAGGAAGTACCCTTTTCAGGACTCCTAACCCCCTCGGGTGAGCATCATTTTAGTTCCAAGATCACTGAGTACCTCCACACCCCTGTAGGCCCGCTGAACAACAACGAGGCCCATAGGTCCCACGGAGGTCCTCTGTGTCTGCTGAGTCATGGGCAACACACTGCACTCTTTCTTGTGATATCTTGATTCACAGCACTCGCACAGGTTCAAGAGCAACGTTCAAACAAGTTCCAACATGCCGTGGAAATCGCACTCAATCCCTAGTCTGAGCTGCACAGAGAAAAACACTAGGCTTCTCCTTCCAATCAGGACCTCCTACCTGAAGTCACCCTGCCTCCAGGAGAAAGACGGCTTGCTTTCCTTTTGCAACTAAAGCCCAGTTTTTCCCGTACCACTGCAGGCTTTTGAAAAGGCACGGGCCAAGTGGCTTGCCTAGGGCGTTCCTTGGTGAGGCCCTGGGCCCAGTGGCCTTGCTAGGGCGTTCCTTGGTGAGGCCGTTCACTAGATGCAGAACACCCTTCCTCGAGAAGTTGATTCAGGGAAGCAACCAGTGTGTACTCGGTGTCTCTTTTGACTTGTTAAAAACCACAGAGATGTATGCTGCCTGTACCCATGGAAATGGGGGCATGATGGGACTAGCCTTGCTTTCCGTTTGGAAACCTCCATTCTTGCTGCCGTGAAGCTCCCTGAAATTCTCTGCTGTTGACAGGCCTCTGGCCACTGTAGGCATGGGTCTGGGAAGAAAATGAGTTTTCCTGGGTACACACGGAGCTTCATAGGCCAGGGTGGGGCTCACCTTGCCATGCTCTAGAGCTAAAGGGAATCTCAACGTGAGTTCTTGCCTCGAGGTAAGGCCCTGAGTAGCCCTGCAGAAAGGGAAGCATGCAGCTCTTTCCATGAGCTCTTAGTGGAGGTCTGTTTTATTTTAAAGGAAGTACCCTTTTCAGGAGGCCTAGGTCCTTCGGGTGAGCATCATTTTGGTTCCAAGATCACTGACTCCCTCCACACCCCTGTGGGCCTGCTGAGCAGCATTGAGTCCCATACCTCCCACGGAGGCTCTTTGTGTCTGCAGAGTCTCGGGCAACACACTGTACTTTACTTCAGGAGGGCTACATTTCCAGAGCACTCGAACAGCATCAGAACCACATTTCTAGGCAGTCCAACATGCCCTGGAAGTCTTCGACATTGCCCTCGTCTGAGCTGCCCTGAGAAAACACTCTGCTTCGAATTTACCGAGGACCTAGTTCCTGAAGTCACTCTCTTCAAGGAGAAATACAGCATCTTAACATGCTGTGTCGCTCACAGGGCAAGAAATGTGAGAACTTGCCTCGAGGTAAGGCCATGAAATGCTATGCAGAAGCAGAGGCGTGTAGCCGTTTCCATGAGGCCGCAGTCGCTTATCTTCAGCATTTTAAAGCCAGTACGCTTTTCAGGACACCTATGTGCCTCGCCTGGAAACCCTATTCCCTGCAAGAACACTGAGTACCCTCACGCTCCCCTGGCCCTTCTAAGCAATAGCCAGGCCAGGAGCTTTCCGATTCACAGTATGTATGCCGAGTGTAGGGCAGCACAGTGCACTCTTATTGGAACATCTTGCTTTAGCCAGCAATCGCACAGGTTCACGAGCACCGTTAAGCAAGTTCCAACAGGCCGTGGAAGTCGCTCTCATTCCCTAGTTTGAGCTGTACAGAGAGAAACAGTAAGCTTCTCCTTCCATTCAGGACCTCCTACCTGAAGTCACCCTGCCTCCTGAAGAAAGGCGACCTCGTTTCTATTGCAACTAAAGCACAGTTTTTCCTGTAGCATGGCAGGCTTTTGAAGAGGCACGGGCCCAGAAGCCTTGTTAGGGCTTTCCTTGGTGAGGCCGTTCACTAGATGCAGAACACCCTGCCTCGAGAAGTTGATTCAGGGAAGCAACAACTGTGTACTCTGTGTCTCATTTGACTTGTTAAAAACCACAGAGATGTATGCTGCCTGTGCCCATGGAAATGGGGGCATGATGGGACTAGCCTTGCTTTCCATTTGGAAAGCTCCATTCTTGCTTTCGTGAAGCTCCCTGAAATTCTCTGCTGTTGACAGGCCCCTGGCCACTGTAGGCTTGGGTCTGGGAAGAAAATGAGTTTTCTCTGGCTACACTCGGAGCTTCATTGCCCGGGGTGGGGCGCATCTTGCCATGCTCTAGAGCTAAAGGGAATCTCAACGTGAGTCCTTGCCTCGAGGTAAGGCCCTGAGTAGCCATGGGGAAAGAGAGGCATGCAGCTCTTTCCATGAGCTCATAGTCGCTGTTCTGCTTTATTTTAAAGGAAGGACCCTTTTCAGCACTCCTAGGACCCTCGAGGGAGCATTTTCGTTCCAATATCCCTGACTACCTCCACACCTCTGTAGGCCTGCTGAGAACAACGTGGCCCATAGGTCCCTCGGAGGTCCTCTGTGTCTGCTGAATCATGGGCAACAGACTGCACTCTTTGTTGTGATATCTTGATTCACAGCACTCGCACAGGTTCACGAGCACCGTTTTGGCAAGATGCAACTAGCTGTGGAAGTCTCACACATTCCCTAGTCTGAGCTGAACTGAGAAAAACACTAGGCTTCGCCTTCCTTCCAGGACCTCCTACCTGAAGTCACCCTGCCTCCAGGAAAAAATCGGTTGCGTTCGTATTGCAACTAAAGCACAGTCTTTCCTGTAGCACCCGGGCGTGTAGCAGTTTCCATGAGGCCGTAGTCGCTTATCTTCAGCATTTTAACGCCAGTACGCTTTTCAGGCTTTTGAAGAGGCACCGGCCCCAGGCCTAACTAGGGCGTTCCTTGGTTGAGGCGGCTCACTACATGCAGAACACCCTGCCTCGAGAATTTGATTCAGGGAAGGAACCAGTGTGTACTCTCTGTCTCTTTTGAGTTCTTTGAAACCACAGGGATGTATGCTGTTTGTGCCTATGGAAATGGGCTCATGTTGGTAGTAGACCTCCTTATCCATTTTGACAGCTCCATTCATGCTGCCTTGAAGCTCCCTGAAATTCTCTGCTGTTCACAGGCCCCTGGCTATTGTACGCATTGGTCTGGGAAGAAAATGTGTTTTCTCTGGCTACACAGTGTGCTTCATAGTCCGCGGTGGGACTCATCTTGCCATGCTCTAGAGTTAAAGGGAATCTCAGATCTGTCCTTGCCTCGTGGTGAGGCCCCGAGTGGCCATGCAGAAAGGGAGGCATGCAGCTCTTTCCATGTGCTCTTAGTCGCTATTTTGCTTTATTTTAAAGGAAGTACCCTTTTCAGGACTCCTAACCCCCTCGGGTGAGCATCATTTTAGTTCCAAGATCACTGAGTACCTCCACACCCCTGTAGGCCCGCTGAACAACAACGAGGCCCATAGGTCCCTCGGAGGTCCTCTGTGTCTGCTGAGTCATGGGCAACACACTGCACTCTTTCTTGTGATATCTTGATTCACAGCACTCGCACAGGTTCAAGAGCAACGTTCAAACAAGTTCCAACATGCCGTGGAAATCGCACTCAATCCCTAGTCTGAGCTGCACAGAGAAAAACACTAGGCTTCTCCTTCCAATCAGGACCTCCTACCTGAAGTCACCCTGCCTCCAGGAGAAAGACGGCTTGCTTTCCTTTTGCAACTAAAGCCCAGTTTTTCCCGTACCACTGCAGGCTTTTGAAAAGGCACGGGCCAAGTGGCTTGCCTAGGGCGTTCCTTGGTGAGGCCCTGGGCCCAGTGGCCTTGCTAGGGCGTTCCTTGGTGAGGCCGTTCACTAGATGCAGAACACTCTTCCTCGAGAAGTTGATTCAGGGAAGCAACCAGTGTGTACTCGGTGTCTCTTTTGACTTGTTAAAAACCACAGAGATGTATGCTGCCTGTACCCATGGAAATGGGGGCATGATGGGACTAGCCTTGCTTTCCGTTTGGAAACCTCCATTCTTGCTGCCGTGAAGCTCCCTGAAATTCTCTGCTGTTGACAGGCCTCTGGCCACTGTAGGCATGGGTCTGGGAAGAAAATGAGTTTTCCTGGGTACACACGGAGCTTCATAGGCCAGGGTGGGGCTCACCTTGCCATGCTCTAGAGCTAAAGGGAATCTCAACGTGAGTTCTTGCCTCGAGGTAAGGCCCTGAGTAGCCCTGCAGAAAGGGAAGCATGCAGCTCTTTCCATGAGCTCTTAGTGGAGGTCTGTTTTATTTTAAAGGAAGTACCCTTTTCAGGAGGCCTAGGTCCTTCGGGTGAGCATCATTTTGGTTCCAAGATCACTGACTCCCTCCACACCCCTGTGGGCCTGCTGAGCAGCATTGAGTCCCATACCTCCCACGGAGGCTCTTTGTGTCTGCAGAGTCTCGGGCAACACACTGTACTTTACTTCAGGAGGGCTACATTTCCAGAGCACTCGAACAGCATCAGAACCACATTTCTAGGCAGTCCAACATGCCCTGGAAGTCTTCGACATTGCCCTCGTCTGAGCTGCCCTGAGAAAACACTCTGCTTCGAATTTACCGAGGACCTAGTTCCTGAAGTCACTCTCTTCAAGGAGAAATACAGCATCTTAACATGCTGTGTCGCTCACAGGGCAAGAAATGTGAGAACTTGCCTCGAGGTAAGGCCATGAAATGCTATGCAGAAGCAGAGGCGTGTAGCCGTTTCCATGAGGCCGCAGTCGCTTATCTTCAGCATTTTAAAGCCAGTACGCTTTTCAGGACACCTATGTGCCTCGCCTGGAAACCCTATTCCCTGCAAGAACACTGAGTACCCTCACGCTCCCCTGGCCCTTCTAAGCAATAGCCAGGCCAGGAGCTTTCCGATTCACAGTATGTATGCCGAGTGTAGGGCAGCACAGTGCACTCTTATTGGAACATCTTGCTTTAGCCAGCAATCGCACAGGTTCACGAGCACCGTTAAGCAAGTTCCAACAGGCCGTGGAAGTCGCTCTCATTCCCTAGTTTGAGCTGTACAGAGAGAAACAGTAAGCTTCTCCTTCCATTCAGGACCTCCTACCTGAAGTCACCCTGCCTCCTGAAGAAAGGCGACCTCGTTTCTATTGCAACTAAAGCACAGTTTTTCCTGTAGCATGGCAGGCTTTTGAAGAGGCACGGGCCCAGAAGCCTTGTTAGGGCTTTCCTTGGTGAGGCCGTTCACTAGATGCAGAACACCCTGCCTCGAGAAGTTGATTCAGGGAAGCAACAACTGTGTACTCTGTGTCTCATTTGACTTGTTAAAAACCACAGAGATGTATGCTGCCTGTGCCCATGGAAATGGGGGCATGATGGGACTAGCCTTGCTTTCCATTTGGAAAGCTCCATTCTTGCTTTCGTGAAGCTCCCTGAAATTCTCTGCTGTTGACAGGCCCCTGGCCACTGTAGGCTTGGGTCTGGGAAGAAAATGAGTTTTCTCTGGCTACACTCGGAGCTTCATTGCCCGGGGTGGGGCACATCTTGCCATGCTCTAGAGCTAAAGGGAATCTCAACGTGAGTCCTTGCCTCGAGGTAAGGCCCTGAGTAGCCATGGGGAAAGAGAGGCATGCAGCTCTTTCCATGAGCTCATAGTCGCTGTTCTGCTTTATTTTAAAGGAAGGAACCTTTTCAGCACTCCTAGGACCCTCGAGGGAGCATTTTCGTTCCAATATCCCTGACTACCTCCACACCTCTGTAGGCCTGCTGAGAACAACGTGGCCCATAGGTCCCTCGGAGGTCCTCTGTGTCTGCTGAATCATGGGCAACACACTGCACTCTTTGTTGTGATATCTTGATTCACAGCACTCGCACAGGTTCACGAGCACCGTTTTGGCAAGATGCAACTTGCTGTGGAAGTCTCACACATTCCCTAGTCTGAGCTGAACTGAGAAAAACACTAGGCTTCGCCTTCCTTCCAGGACCTCCTACCTGAAGTCACCCTGCCTCCAGGAAAAAATCGGTTGCGTTCGTATTGCAACTAAAGCACAGTCTTTCCTGTAGCACCCGGGCGTGTAGCAGTTTCCATGAGGTCGTAGTCGCTTATCTTCAGCATTTTAACGCCAGTACGCTTTTCAGGCTTTTGAAGAGGCACCGGCCCCAGGCCTAACTAGGGCGTTCCTTGGTTGAGGCGGTTCACTACATGCAGAACACCCTGCCTCGAGAATTTGATTCAGGGAAGGAACCAGTGTGTACTCTGTGTCTCTTTTGAGTTCTTTGAAACCACAGGGATGTATGCTGTTTGTGCCTATGGAAATGGGCTCATGTTGGTAGTAGACTTCCTTATCCATTTTGATAGCTCCATTCATGCTGCCTTGAAGCTCCCTGAAATTCTCTGCTGTTCACAGGCCCCTGGCTATTGTACGCATTGGTCTGGGAAGAAAATGTGTTTTCTCTGGCTACACAGTGTGCTTCATAGTCCGCGGTGGGACTCATCTTGCCATGCTCTAGAGTTAAAGGGAATCTCAGATCTGTCCTTGCCTCGTGGTGAGGCCCCGAGTGGCCATGCAGAAAGGGAGGCATGCAGCTCTTTCCATGTGCTCCTAGTCGCTATTTTGCTTTATTTTAAAGGAAGTACCCTTTTCAGGACTCCTAACCCCCTCGGGTGAGCATCATTTTAGTTCCAAGATCACTGAGTACCTCCACACCCCTGTAGGCCCGCTGAACAACAACGAGGCCCATAGGTCCCACGGAGGTCCTCTGTGTCTGCTGAGTCATGGGCAACACACTGCACTCTTTCTTGTGATATCTTGATTCACAGCACTCGCACAGGTTCAAGAGCAACGTTCAAACAAGTTCCAACATGCCGTGGAAATCGCACTCAATCCCTAGTCTGAGCTGCACAGAGAAAAACACTAGGCTTCTCCTTCCAATCAGGACCTCCTACCTGAAGTCACCCTGCCTCCAGGAGAAAGACGGCTTGCTTTCCTTTTGCAACTAAAGCCCAGTTTTTCCCGTACCACTGCAGGCTTTTGAAAAGGCACGGGCCAAGTGGCTTGCCTAGGGCGTTCCTTGGTGAGGCCCTGGGCCCAGTGGCCTTGCTAGGGCGTTCCTTGGTGAGGCCGTTCACTAGATGCAGAACACCCTTCCTCGAGAAGTTGATTCAGGGAAGCAACCAGTGTGTACTCGGTGTCTCTTTTGACTTGTTAAAAACCACAGAGATGTATGCTGCCTGTACCCATGGAAATGGGGGCATGATGGGACTAGCCTTGCTTTCCGTTTGGAAACCTCCATTCTTGCTGCCGTGAAGCTCCCTGAAATTCTCTGCTGTTGACAGGCCTCTGGCCACTGTAGGCATGGGTCTGGGAAGAAAATGAGTTTTCCTGGGTACACACGGAGCTTCATAGGCCAGGGTGGGGCTCACCTTGCCATGCTCTAGAGCTAAAGGGAATCTCAACGTGAGTTCTTGCCTCGAGGTAAGGCCCTCAGTAGCCCTGCAGAAAGGGAAGCATGCAGCTCTTTCCATGAGCTCTTAGTGGAGGTCTGTTTTATTTTAAAGGAAGTACCCTTTTCAGGAGGCCTAGGCCCTTCGGGTGAGCATCATTTTGGTTCCAAGATCACTGACTCCCTCCACACCCCTGTGGGCCTGCTGAGCAGCATTGAGTCCCATACCTCCCACGGAGGCTCTTTGTGTCTGCAGAGTCTCGGGCAACACACTGTACTTTACTTCAGGAGGGCTACATTTCCAGAGCACTCGAACAGCATCAGAACCACATTTCTAGGCAGTCCAACATGCCCTGGAAGTCTTCGACATTGCCCTCGTCTGAGCTGCCCTGAGAAAACACTCTGCTTCGAATTTACCGAGGACCTAGTTCCTGAAGTCACTCTCTTCAAGGAGAAATACAGCATCTTAACATGCTGTGTCGCTCACAGGGCAAGAAATGGGAGAACTTGCCTCGAGGTAAGGCCATGAAATGCTATGCAGAAGCAGAGGCGTGTAGCCGTTTCCATGAGGCCGCAGTCGCTTATCTTCAGCATTTTAAAGCCAGTACGCTTTTCAGGACACCTATGTGCCTCGCCTGGAAACCCTATTCCCTGCAAGAACACTGAGTACCCTCACGCTCCCCTGGCCCTTCTAAGCAATAGCCAGGCCAGGAGCTTTCCGATTCACAGTATGTATGCCGAGTGTAGGGCAGCACAGTGCACTCTTATTGGAACATCTTGCTTTAGCCAGCAATCGCACAGGTTCACGAGCACCGTTAAGCAAGTTCCAACAGGCCGTGGAAGTCGCTCTCATTCCCTAGTTTGAGCTGTACAGAGAGAAACAGTAAGCTTCTCCTTCCATTCAGGACCTCCTACCTGAAGTCACCCTGCCTCCTGAAGAAAGGCGACCTCGTTTCTATTGCAACTAAAGCACAGTTTTTCCTGTAGCATGGCAGGCTTTTGAAGAGGCACGGGCCCAGAAGCCTTGTTAGGGCTTTCCTTGGTGAGGCCGTTCACTAGATGCAGAACACCCTGCCTCGAGAAGTTGATTCAGGGAAGCAACAACTGTGTACTCTGTGTCTCATTTGACTTGTTAAAAACCACAGAGATGTATGCTGCCTGTGCCCATGGAAATGGGGGCATGATGGGACTAGCCTTGCTTTCCATTTGGAAAGCTCCATTCTTGCTTTCGTGAAGCTCCCTGAAATTCTCTGCTGTTGACAGGCCCCTGGCCACTGTAGGCTTGGGTCTGGGAAGAAAATGAGTTTTCTCTGGCTACACTCGGAGCTTCATTGCCCGGGGTGGGGCGCATCTTGCCATGCTCTAGAGCTAAAGGGAATCTCAACGTGAGTCCTTGCCTCGAGGTAAGGCCCTGAGTAGCCATGGGGAAAGAGAGGCATGCAGCTCTTTCCATGAGCTCATAGTCGCTGTTCTGCTTTATTTTAAAGGAAGGAACCTTTTCAGCACTCCTAGGACCCTCGAGGGAGCATTTTCGTTCCAATATCCCTGACTACCTCCACACCTCTGTAGGCCTGCTGAGAACAACGTGGCCCATAGGTCCCTCGGAGGTCCTCTGTGTCTGCTGAATCATGGGCAACACACTGCACTCTTTGTTGTGATATCTTGATTCACAGCACTCGCACAGCTTCACGAGCACCGTTTTGGCAAGATGCAAGTTGCTGTGGAAGTCTCACACATTCCCTAGTCTGAGCTGAACTGAGAAAAACACTAGGCTTCGCCTTCCTTCCAGGACCTCCTACCTCAAGTCACCCTGCCTCCAGGAAAAAATCGGTTGCGTTCGTATTGCAACTAAAGCACAGTCTTTCCTGTAGCACCCGGGCGTGTAGCAGTTTCCATGAGGCCGTAGTCGCTTATCTTCAGCATTTTAACGCCAGTACGCTTTTCAGGCTTTTGAAGAGGCACCGGCCCCAGGCCTAACTAGGGCGTTCCTTGGTTGAGGCGGTTCACTACATGCAGAACACCCTGCCTCGAGAATTTGATTCAGGGAAGGAACCAGTGTGTACTCTGTGTCTCTTTTGAGTTCTTTGAAACCACAGGGATGTATGCTGTTTGTGCCTATGGAAATGGGCTCATGTTGGTAGTAGACTTCCTTATCCATTTTGATAGCTCCATTCATGCTGCCTTGAAGCTCCCTGAAATTCTCTGCTGTTCACAGGCCCCTGGCTATTGTACGCATTGGTCTGGGAAGAAAATGTGTTTTCTCTGGCTACACAGTGTGCTTCATAGTCCGCGGTGGGACTCATCTTGCCATGCTCTAGAGTTAAAGGGAATCTCAGATCTGTCCTTGCCTCGTGGTGAGGCCCCGAGTGGCCATGCAGAAAGGGAGGCATGCAGCTCTTTCCATGTGCTCTTAGTCGCTATTTTGCTTTATTTTAAAGGAAGTACCCTTTTCAGGACTCCTAACCCCCTCGGGTGAGCATCATTTTAGTTCCAAGATCACTGAGTACCTCCACACCCCTGTAGGCCCGCTGAACAACAACGAGGCCCATAGGTCCCACGGAGGTCCTCTGTGTCTGCTGAGTCATGGGCAACACACTGCACTCTTTCTTGTGATATCTTGATTCACAGCACTCGCACAGGTTCAAGAGCAACGTTCAAACAAGTTCCAACATGCCGTGGAAATCGCACTCAATCCCTAGTCTGAGCTGCACAGAGAAAAACACTAGGCTTCTCCTTCCAATCAGGACCTCCTACCTGAAGTCACCCTGCCTCCAGGAGAAAGACGGCTTGCTTTCCTTTTGCAACTAAAGCCCAGTTTTTCCCGTACCACTGCAGGCTTTTGAAAAGGCACGGGCCAAGTGGCTTGCCTAGGGCGTTCCTTGGTGAGGCCCTGGGCCCAGTGGCCTTGCTAGGGCGTTCCTTGGTGAGGCCGTTCACTAGATGCAGAACACCCTTCCTCGAGAAGTTGATTCAGGGAAGCAACCAGTGTGTACTCGGTGTCTCTTTTGACTTGTTAAAAACCACAGAGATGTATGCTGCCTGTACCCATGGAAATGGGGGCATGATGGGACTAGCCTTGCTTTCCGTTTGGAAACCTCCATTCTTGCTGCCGTGAAGCTCCCTGAAATTCTCTGCTGTTGACAGGCCTCTGGCCACTGTAGGCATGGGTCTGGGAAGAAAATGAGTTTTCCTGGGTACACACGGAGCTTCATAGGCCAGGGTGGGGCTCACCTTGCCATGCTCTAGAGCTAAAGGGAATCTCAACGTGAGTTCTTGCCTCGAGGTAAGGCCCTGAGTAGCCCTGCAGAAAGGGAAGCATGCAGCTCTTTCCATGAGCTCTTAGTGGAGGTCTGTTTTATTTTAAAGGAAGTACCCTTTTCAGGAGGCCTAGGTCCTTCGGGTGAGCATCATTTTGGTTCCAAGATCACTGACTCCCTCCACACCCCTGTGGGCCTGCTGAGCAGCATTGAGTCCCATACCTCCCACGGAGGCTCTTTGTGTCTGCAGAGTCTCGGGCAACACACTGTACTTTACTTCAGGAGGGCTACATTTCCAGAGCACTCGAACAGCATCAGAACCACATTTCTAGGCAGTCCAACATGCCCTGGAAGTCTTCGACATTGCCCTCGTCTGAGCTGCCCTGAGAAAACACTCTGCTTCGAATTTACCGAGGACCTACTTCCTGAAGTCACTCTCTTCAAGGAGAAATACAGCATCTTAACATGCTGTGTCGCTCACAGGGCAAGAAATGTGAGAACTTGCCTCGAGGTAAGGCCATGAAATGCTATGCAGAAGCAGAGGCGTGTAGCCGTTTCCATGAGGCCGCAGTCGCTTATCTTCAGCATTTTAAAGCCAGTACGCTTTTCAGGACACCTATGTGCCTCGCCTGGAAACCCTATTCCCTGCAAGAACACTGAGTACCCTCACGCTCCCCTGGCCCTTCTAAGCAATAGCCAGGCCAGGAGCTTTCCGACTCACAGTGTGTATGCCGAGTGTAGGGCAGCACAGTGCACTCTTATTGGAACATATTGCTTTAGCCAGCAATCGCACAGGTTCACGAGCACCGTTAAGCAAGTTCCAACAGGCCGTGGAAGTCGCTCTCATTCCCTAGTTTGAGCTGTACAGAGAGAAACAGTAAGCTTCTCCTTCCATTCAGGACCTCCTACCTGAAGTCACCCTGCCTCCTGAAGAAAGGCGACCTCGTTTCTATTGCAACTAAAGCACAGTTTTTCCTGTAGCATGGCAGGCTTTTGAAGAGGCACGGGCCCAGAAGCCTTGTTAGGGCTTTCCTTGGTGAGGCCGTTCACTAGATGCAGAACACCCTGCCTCGAGAAGTTGATTCAGGGAAGCAACAACTGTGTACTCTGTGTCTCATTTGACTTGTTAAAAACCACAGAGATGTATGCTGCCTGTGCCCATGGAAATGGGGGCATGATGGGACTAGCCTTGCTTTCCATTTGGAAAGCTCCATTCTTGCTTTCGTGAAGCTCCCTGAAATTCTCTGCTGTTGACAGGCCCCTGGCCACTGTAGGCTTGGGTCTGGGAAGAAAATGAGTTTTCTCTGGCTACACTCGGAGCTTCATTGCCCGGGGTGGGGCGCATCTTGCCATGCTCTAGAGCTAAAGGGAATCTCAACGTGAGTCCTTGCCTCGAGGTAAGGCCCTGAGTAGCCATGGGGAAAGAGAGGCATGCAGCTCTTTCCATGAGCTCATAGTCGCTGTTCTGCTTTATTTTAAAGGAAGGAACCTTTTCAGCACTCCTAGGACCCTCGAGGGAGCATTTTCGTTCCAATATCCCTGACTACCTCCACACCTCTGTAGGCCTGCTGAGAACAACGTGGCCCATAGGTCCCTCGGAGGTCCTCTGTGTCTGCTGAATCATGGGCAACACACTGCACTCTTTGTTGTGATATCTTGATTCACAGCACTCGCACAGGTTCACGAGCACCGTTTTGGCAAGATGCAACTTGCTGTGGAAGTCTCACACATTCCCTAGTCTGAGCTGAACTGAGAAAAACACTAGGCTTCGCCTTCCTTCCAGGACCTCCTACCTCAAGTCACCCTGCCTCCAGGAAAAAATCGGTTGCGTTCGTATTGCAACTAAAGCACAGTCTTTCCTGTAGCACCCGGGCGTGTAGCAGTTTCCATGAGGCCGTAGTCGCTTATCTTCAGCATTTTAACGCCAGTACGCTTTTCAGGCTTTTGAAGAGGCACCGGCCCCAGGCCTAACTAGGGCGTTCCTTGGTTGAGGCGGTTCACTACATGCAGAACACCCTGCCTCGAGAATTTGATTCAGG
Source organism: Balaenoptera physalus (assembly GCF_965194825.1). Lineage (NCBI taxonomy): Eukaryota > Metazoa > Chordata > Mammalia > Artiodactyla > Balaenopteridae > Balaenoptera > Balaenoptera physalus. The sequence continues at coordinate 81,718 of NW_028125152.1, forward strand.
GAAGGAACCAGTGTGTACTCTGTGTCTCTTTTGAGTTCTTTGAAACCACAGGGATGTATGCTGTTTGTGCCTATGGAAATGGGCTCATGTTGGTAGTAGACTTCCTTATCCATTTTGATAGCTCCATTCATGCTGCCTTGAAGCTCCCTGAAATTCTCTGCTGTTCACAGGCCCCTGGCTATTGTACGCATTGGTCTGGGAAGAAAATGTGTTTTCTCTGGCTACACAGTGTGCTTCATAGTCCGCGGTGGGACTCATCTTGCCATGCTCTAGAGTTAAAGGGAATCTCAGATCTGTCCTTGCCTCGTGGTGAGGCCCCGAGTGGCCATGCAGAAAGGGAGGCATGCAGCTCTTTCCATGTGCTCTTAGTCGCTATTTTGCTTTATTTTAAAGGAAGTACCCTTTTCAGGACTCCTAACCCCCTCGGGTGAGCATCATTTTAGTTCCAAGATCACTGAGTACCTCCACACCCCTGTAGGCCCGCTGAACAACAACGAGGCCCATAGGTCCCACGGAGGTCCTCTGTGTCTGCTGAGTCATGGGCAACACACTGCACTCTTTCTTGTGATATCTTGATTCACAGCACTCGCACAGGTTCAAGAGCAACGTTCAAACAAGTTCCAACATGCCGTGGAAATCGCACTCAATCCCTAGTCTGAGCTGCACAGAGAAAAACACTAGGCTTCTCCTTCCAATCAGGACCTCCTACCTGAAGTCACCCTGCCTCCAGGAGAAAGACGGCTTGCTTTCCTTTTGCAACTAAAGCCCAGTTTTTCCCGTACCACTGCAGGCTTTTGAAAAGGCACGGGCCAAGTGGCTTGCCTAGGGCGTTCCTTGGTGAGGCCCTGGGCCCAGTGGCCTTGCTAGGGCGTTCCTTGGTGAGGCCGTTCACTAGATGCAGAACACCCTTCCTCGAGAAGTTGATTCAGGGAAGCAACCAGTGTGTACTCGGTGTCTCTTTTGACTTGTTAAAAACCACAGAGATGTATGCTGCCTGTACCCATGGAAATGGGGGCATGATGGGACTAGCCTTGCTTTCCGTTTGGAAACCTCCATTCTTGCTGCCGTGAAGCTCCCTGAAATTCTCTGCTGTTGACAGGCCTCTGGCCACTGTAGGCATGGGTCTGGGAAGAAAATGAGTTTTCCTGGGTACACACGGAGCTTCATAGGCCAGGGTGGGGCTCACCTTGCCATGCTCTAGAGCTAAAGGGAATCTCAACGTGAGTTCTTGCCTCGAGGTAAGGCCCTGAGTAGCCCTGCAGAAAGGGAAGCATGCAGCTCTTTCCATGAGCTCTTAGTGGAGGTCTGTTTTATTTTAAAGGAAGTACCCTTTTCAGGAGGCCTAGGTCCTTCGGGTGAGCATCATTTTGGTTCCAAGATCACTGACTCCCTCCACACCCCTGTGGGCCTGCTGAGCAGCATTGAGTCCCATACCTCCCACGGAGGCTCTTTGTGTCTGCAGAGTCTCGGGCAACACACTGTACTTTACTTCAGGAGGGCTACATTTCCAGAGCACTCGAACAGCATCAGAACCACATTTCTAGGCAGTCCAACATGCCCTGGAAGTCTTCGACATTGCCCTCGTCTGAGCTGCCCTGAGAAAACACTCTGCTTCGAATTTACCGAGGACCTACTTCCTGAAGTCACTCTCTTCAAGGAGAAATACAGCATCTTAACATGCTGTGTCGCTCACAGGGCAAGAAATGTGAGAACTTGCCTCGAGGTAAGGCCATGAAATGCTATGCAGAAGCAGAGGCGTGTAGCCGTTTCCATGAGGCCGCAGTCGCTTATCTTCAGCATTTTAAAGCCAGTACGCTTTTCAGGACACCTATGTGCCTCGCCTGGAAACCCTATTCCCTGCAAGAACACTGAGTACCCTCACGCTCCCCTGGCCCTTCTAAGCAATAGCCAGGCCAGGAGCTTTCCGATTCACAGTATGTATGCCGAGTGTAGGGCAGCACAGTGCACTCTTATTGGAACATCTTGCTTTAGCCAGCAATCGCACAGGTTCACGAGCACCGTTAAGCAAGTTCCAACAGGCCGTGGAAGTCGCTCTCATTCCCTAGTTTGAGCTGTACAGAGAGAAACAGTAAGCTTCTCCTTCCATTCAGGACCTCCTACCTGAAGTCACCCTGCCTCCTGAAGAAAGGCGACCTCGTTTCTATTGCAACTAAAGCACAGTTTTTCCTGTAGCATGGCAGGCTTTTGAAGAGGCACGGGCCCAGAAGCCTTGTTAGGGCTTTCCTTGGTGAGGCCGTTCACTAGATGCAGAACACCCTGCCTCGAGAAGTTGATTCAGGGAAGCAACAACTGTGTACTCTGTGTCTCATTTGACTTGTTAAAAACCACAGAGATGTATGCTGCCTGTGCCCATGGAAATGGGGGCATGATGGGACTAGCCTTGCTTTCCATTTGGAAAGCTCCATTCTTGCTTTCGTGAAGCTCCCTGAAATTCTCTGCTGTTGACAGGCCCCTGGCCACTGTAGGCTTGGGTCTGGGAAGAAAATGAGTTTTCTCTGGCTACACTCGGAGCTTCATTGCCCGGGGTGGGATGCATCTTGCCATGCTCTAGAGCTAAAGGGAATCTCAACGTGAGTCCTTGCCTCGAGGTAAGGCCCTGAGTAGCCATGGGGAAAGAGAGGCAAGCAGCTCTTTCCATGAGCTCATAGTCGCTGTTCTGCTTTATTTTAAAGGAAGGAACCTTTTCAGCACTCCTAGGACCCTCGAGGGAGCATTTTCGTTCCAATATCCCTGACTACCTCCACACCTCTGTAGGCCTGCTGAGAACAACGTGGCCCATAGGTCCCTCGGAGGTCCTCTGTGTCTGCTGAATCATGGGCAACACACTGCACTCTTTGTTGTGATATCTTGATTCACAGCACTCGCACAGGTTCACGAGCACCGTTTTGGCAAGATGCAAGTTGCTGTGGAAGTCTCACACATTCCCTAGTCTGAGCTGAACTGAGAAAAACACTAGGCTTCGCCTTCCTTCCAGGACCTCCTACCTGAAGTCACCCTGCCTCCAGGAAAAAATCGGTTGCGTTCGTATTGCAACTAAAGCACAGTCTTTCCTGTAGCACCCGGGCGTGTAGCAGTTTCCATGAGGCCGTAGTCGCTTATCTTCAGCATTTTAACGCCAGTACGCTTTTCAGGCTTTTGAAGAGGCACCGGCCCCAGGCCTAACTAGGGCGTTCCTTGGTTGAGGCGGCTCACTACATGCAGAACACCCTGCCTCGAGAATTGATTCAGGGAAGGAACCAGTGTGTACTCTGTGTCTCTTTTGAGTTCTTTGAAACCACAGGGATGTATGCTGTTTGTGCCTATGGAAATGGGCTCATGTTGGTAGTAGACTTCCTTATCCATTTTGATAGCTCCATTCATGCTGCCTTGAAGCTCCCTGAAATTCTCTGCTGTTCACAGGCCCCTGGCTATTGTACGCATTGGTCTGGGAAGAAAATGTGTTTTCTCTGGCTACACAGTGTGCTTCATAGTCCGCGGTGGGACTCATCTTGCCATGCTCTAGAGTTAAAGGGAATCTCAGATCTGTCCTTGCCTCGTGGTGAGGCCCCGAGTGGCCATGCAGAAAGGGTGGCATGCAGCTCTTTCCATGTGCTCTTAGTCGCTATTTTGCTTTATTTTAAAGGAAGTACCCTTTTCAGGACTCCTAACCCCCTCGGGTGAGCATCAATTTAGTTCCAAGATCACTGAGTACCTCCACACCCCTGTAGGCCCGCTGAACAACAACGAGGCCCATAGGTCCCTCGGAGGTCCTCTGTGTCTGCTGAGTCATGGGCAACACACTGCACTCTTTCTTGTGATATCTTGATTCACAGCACTCGCACAGGTTCAAGAGCAACGTTCAAACAAGTTCCAACATGCCGTGGAAATCGCACTCAATCCCTAGTCTGAGCTGCACAGAGAAAAACACTAGGCTTCTCCTTCCAATCAGGACCTCCTACCTGAAGTCACCCTGCCTCCAGGAGAAAGACGGCTTGCTTTCCTTTTGCAACTAAAGCCCAGTTTTTCCCGTACCACTGCAGGCTTTTGAAAAGGCACGGGCCAAGTGGCTTGCCTAGGGCGTTCCTTGGTGAGGCCCTGGGCCCAGTGGCCTTGCTAGGGCGTTCCTTGGTGAGGCCGTTCACTAGATGCAGAACACCCTTCCTCGAGAAGTTGATTCAGGGAAGCAACCAGTGTGTACTCGGTGTCTCTTTTGACTTGTTAAAAACCACAGAGATGTATGCTGCCTGTACCCATGGAAATGGGGGCATGATGGGACTAGCCTTGCTTTCCGTTTGGAAACCTCCATTCTTGCTGCCGTGAAGCTCCCTGAAATTCTCTGCTGTTGACAGGCCTCTGGCCACTGTAGGCATGGGTCTGGGAAGAAAATGAGTTTTCCTGGGTACACACGGAGCTTCATAGGCCAGGGTGGGGCTCACCTTGCCATGCTCTAGAGCTAAAGGGAATCTCAACGTGAGTTCTTGCCTCGAGGTAAGGCCCTGAGTAGCCCTGCAGAAAGGGAAGCATGCAGCTCTTTCCATGAGCTCTTAGTGGAGGTCTGTTTTATTTTAAAGGAAGTACCCTTTTCAGGAGGCCTAGGTCCTTCGGGTGAGCATCATTTTGGTTCCAAGATCACTGACTCCCTCCACACCCCTGTGGGCCTGCTGAGCAGCATTGAGTCCCATACCTCCCACGGAGGCTCTTTGTGTCTGCAGAGTCTCGGGCAACACACTGTACTTTACTTCAGGAGGGCTACATTTCCAGAGCACTCGAACAGCATCAGAACCACATTTCTAGGCAGTCCAACATGCCCTGGAAGTCTTCGACATTGCCCTCGTCTGAGCTGCCCTGAGAAAACACTCTGCTTCGAATTTACCGAGGACCTACTTCCTGAAGTCACTCTCTTCAAGGAGAAATACAGCATCTTAACATGCTGTGTCGCTCACAGGGCAAGAAATGGGAGAACTTGCCTCGAGGTAAGGCCATGAAATGCTATGCAGAAGCAGAGGCGTGTAGCCGTTTCCATGAGGCCGCAGTCGCTTACCTTCAGCATTTTAAAGCCAGTACGCTTTTCAGGACACCTATGTGCCTCGCCTGGAAACCCTATTCCCTGCAAGAACACTGAGTACCCTCACGCTCCCCTGGCCCTTCTAAGCAATAGCCAGGCCAGGAGCTTTCCGATTCACAGTATGTATGCCGAGTGTAGGGCAGCACAGTGCACTCTTATTGGAACATCTTGCTTTAGCCAGCAATCGCACAGGTTCACGAGCACCGTTAAGCAAGTTCCAACAGGCCGTGGAAGTCGCTCTCATTCCCTAGTTTGAGCTGTACAGAGAGAAACAGTAAGCTTCTCCTTCCATTCAGGACCTCCTACCTGAAGTCACCCTGCCTCCTGAAGAAAGGCGACCTCGTTTCTATTGCAACTAAAGCACAGTTTTTCCTGTAGCATGGCAGGCTTTTGAAGAGGCACGGGCCCAGAAGCCTTGTTAGGGCTTTCCTTGGTGAGGCCGTTCACTAGATGCAGAACACCCTGCCTCGAGAAGTTGATTCAGGGAAGCAACAACTGTGTACTCTGTGTCTCATTTGACTTGTTAAAAACCACAGAGATGTATGCTGCCTGTGCCCATGGAAATGGGGGCATGATGGGACTAGCCTTGCTTTCCATTTGGAAAGCTCCATTCTTGCTTTCGTGAAGCTCCCTGAAATTCTCTGCTGTTGACAGGCCCCTGGCCACTGTAGGCTTGGGTCTGGGAAGAAAATGAGTTTTCTCTGGCTACACTCGGAGCTTCATTGCCCGGGGTGGGACGCATCTTGCCATGCTCTAGAGCTAAAGGGAATCTCAACGTGAGTCCTTGCCTCGAGGTAAGGCCCTGAGTAGCCATGGGGAAAGAGAGGCATGCAGCTCTTTCCATGAGCTCATAGTCGCTGTTCTGCTTTATTTTAAAGGAAGGAACCTTTTCAGCACTCCTAGGACCCTCGAGGCAGCATTTTCGTTCCAATATCCCTGACTACCTCCACACCTCTGTAGGCCTGCTGAGAACAACGTGGCCCATAGGTCCCTCGGAGGTCCTCTGTGTCTGCTGAATCATGGGCAACACACTGCACTCTTTGTTGTGATATCTTGATTCACAGCACTCGCACAGGTTCACGAGCACCGTTTTGGCAAGATGCAAGTTGCTGTGGAAGTCTCACACATTCCCTAGTCTGAGCTGAACTGAGAAAAACACTAGGCTTCGCCTTCCTTCCAGGACCTCCTACCTGAAGTCACCCTGCCTCCAGGAAAAAATCGGTTGCGTTCGTATTGCAACTAAAGCACAGTCTTTCCTGTAGCACCCGGGCGTGTAGCAGTTTCCATGAGGCCGTAGTCGCTTATCTTCAGCATTTTAACGCCAGTACGCTTTTCAGGCTTTTGAAGAGGCACCGGCCCCAGGCCTAACTAGGGCGTTCCTTGGTTGAGGCGGCTCACTACATGCAGAACACCCTGCCTCGAGAATTGATTCAGGGAAGGAACCAGTGTGTACTCTGTGTCTCTTTTGAGTTCTTTGAAACCACAGGGATGTATGCTGTTTGTGCCTATGGAAATGGGCTCATGTTGGTAGTAGACTTCCTTATCCATTTTGATAGCTCCATTCATGCTGCCTTGAAGCTCCCTGAAATTCTCTGCTGTTCACAGGCCCCTGGCTATTGTACGCATTGGTCTGGGAAGAAAATGTGTTTTCTCTGGCTACACAGTGTGCTTCATAGTCCGCGGTGGGACTCATCTTGCCATGCTCTAGAGTTAAAGGGAATCTCAGATCTGTCCTTGCCTCGTGGTGAGGCCCCGAGTGGCCATGCAGAAAGGGTGGCATGCAGCTCTTTCCATGTGCTCTTAGTCGCTATTTTGCTTTATTTTAAAGGAAGTACCCTTTTCAGGACTCCTAACCCCCTCGGGTGAGCATCAATTTAGTTCCAAGATCACTGAGTACCTCCACACCCCTGTAGGCCCGCTGAACAACAACGAGGCCCATAGGTCCCTCGGAGGTCCTCTGTGTCTGCTGAGTCATGGGCAACACACTGCACTCTTTCTTGTGATATCTTGATTCACAGCACTCGCACAGGTTCAAGAGCAACGTTCAAACAAGTTCCAACATGCCGTGGAAATCGCACTCAATCCCTAGTCTGAGCTGCACAGAGAAAAACACTAGGCTTCTCCTTCGAATCAAGACCTCCTACCTGAAGTCACCCTGCCTCCAGGAGAAAGACGGCTTGCTTTCCTTTTGCTACTAAAGTCCAGTTTTCCCGTACCACTGCAGGCTTTTGAAAAGGCACGGGCCAAGTGGCTTGCCTAGGGCGTTCCTTGGTGAGGCCCTGGGCCCAGTGGCCTTGCTAGGGCGTTCCTTGGTGAGGCCGTTCAATAGGTGCAGAACACCCTTCCTAGAGAAGTTGATTCAGAGAAGCAACCAGTGTGTACTCGGTGTCTCTTTTGACTTTTTAAAAACCACAGAGATGTATGCTGCCTGTACCCATGGAAATGGGGGCATGATGGGACTAGCCTTGCTTTCCGTTTGGAAACCTCCATTCTTGCTGCCGTGAAGCTCCCTGAAATTCTCTGCTGTTGACAGGCCTCTGGCCACTGTAGGCATGGGTCTGGGAAGAAAATGAGTTTTCCTGGGTACACACGGAGCTTCATAGGCCAGGGTGGGGCTCACCTTGCCATGCTCTAGAGCTAAAGGGAATCTCAACGTGAGTTCTTGCCTCGAGGTAAGGCCCTCAGTAGCCCTGCAGAAAGGGAAGCATGCAGCTCTTTCCATGAGCTCTTAGTGGAGGTCTGTTTTATTTTAAAGGAAGTACCCTTTTCAGGAGGCCTAGGCCCTTCGGGTGAGCATCATTTTGGTTCCAAGATCACTGACTCCCTCCACACCCCTGTGGGCCTGCTGAGCAGCATTGAGTCCCATACCTCCCACGGAGGCTCTTTGTGTCTGCAGAGTCTCGGGCAACACACTGTACTTTACTTCAGGAGGGCTACATTTCCAGAGCACTCGAACAGCATCAGAACCACATTTCTAGGCAGTCCAACATGCCCTGGAAGTCTTCGACATTGCCCTCGTCTGAGCTGCCCTGAGAAAACACTCTGCTTCGAATTTACCGAGGACCTAGTTCCTGAAGTCACTCTCTTCAAGGAGAAATACAGCATCTTAACATGCTGTGTCGCTCACAGGGCAAGAAATGGGAGAACTTGCCTCGAGGTAAGGCCATGAAATGCTATGCAGAAGCAGAGGCGTGTAGCAGTTTCCATGAGGCCGCAGTCGATAATCTTCAGCATTTTAAAGCCAGTACGCTTTTCAGGACACCTATGTGCCTCGCCTGGAATCCCTATTCCCTGCAAGAACACTGAGTACCCTCAGGCTCCCCTGGCCCTTCTAAGCAATAGCCAGGCCAGGAGCTTTCCGACTCACAGTGTGTATGCCGAGTGTAGGGCAACACAGTGCACTCTTTTTGGAACATCTTGCTTTAGCCAGCAATCGCACAGGTTCACGAGCACCGTTAAGCATGTTCCAACAGGCCGTGGAAGTCGCTCTCATTCCCTAGTTTGAGCTGTACAGAGAGAAACAGTAAGCTTCTCCTTCCATTCAGGACCTCCTACCTGAAGTCACCCTGCCTCCTGAAGAAAGACGACCTCGTTTCTATTGCAACTAAAGCACAGTTTTTCCTGTAGCATGGCAGGCTTTTGAAGAGGCACGGGCCCGGAAGCCTAGCTAGGGCTTTCCTTGGTGAGGCCGTTCACTAGATGCAGAACACCCTGCCTCGAGAAGTTGATTCAGGGAAGCAACAACTGTGTACTCTGTGTCTCATTTGACTTGTTAAAAACCACAGAGATGTATGCTGCCTGTGCCCATGGAAATGGGGGCATGATGGGACAGCCTTGCTTTCCATTTGGAAAGCACCATTCTTGCTTTCGTGAAGCTCCCTGAAATTCTCTGCTGTTGACAGGCCCCTGGCCACTGTAGGCTTGGGTCTGGGAAGAAAATGAGTTTTCTCTGGCTACACACGGAGCTTCATTGGCCGGGGTGGGGCGCATCTTGCCATGCTCTAGAGCTAAAGGGAATCTCAACGTGAGTCCTTGCCTCGAGGTAAGGCCCTGAGTAGCTATGGGGAAAGAGAGGCATGCAGCTCTTTCCATGAGCTCATAGTCGCTGTTCTGCTTTATTTTAAAGGAAGGACCCTTTTCAGCACTCCTAGGACCCTCGAGGGAGCATTTTCGTTCCAATATCCCTGACTACCTCCACACCTCTGTAGGCCTGCTGAGAACAACGTGGCCCATAGGTCCCTCGGAGGTCCTCTGTGTCTGCTGAATCATGGGCAACACACTGCACTCTTTGTTGTGATATCTTGATTCACAGCACTCGCACAGGTTCACGAGCACCGTTTTGGCAAGATGCAAGTTGCTGTGGAAGTCTCACACATTCCCTAGTCTGAGCTGAACTGAGAAAAACACTAGGCTTCGCCTTCCTTCCAGGACCTCCTACCTGAAGTCACCCTGCCTCCAGGAAAAAATCGGTTGCGTTCGTATTGCAACTAAAGCAAAGTCTTTCCTGTAGCACCCGGGCGTGTAGCAGTTTCCATGAGGCCGTAGTCGCTTATCTTCAGCATTTTAACGCCAGTACGCTTTTCAGGCTTTTGAAGAGGCACCGGCCCCAGGCCTAACTAGGGCGTTCCTTGGTTGAGGCGGCTCACTACATGCAGAACACCCTGCCTCGAGAATTGATTCAGGGAAGGAACCAGTGTGTACTCTGTGTCTCTTTTGAGTTCTTTGAAACCACAGGGATGTATGCTGTTTGTGCCTATGGAAATGGGCTCATGTTGGTAGTAGACTTCCTTATCCATTTTGATAGCTCCATTCATGCTGCCTTGAAGCTCCCTGAAATTCTCTGCTGTTCACAGGCCCCTGGCTATTGTACGCATTGGTCTGGGAAGAAAATGAGTTTTCTCTGGCTACACAGTGTGCTTCATAGTCCGCGGTGGGACTCATCTTGCCATGCTCTAGAGTTAAAGGGAATCTCAGATCTGTCCTTGCCTCGTGGTGAGGCCCCGAGTGGCCATGCAGAAAGGGTGGCATGCAGCTCTTTCCATGTGCTCTTAGTCGCTATTTTGCTTTATTTTAAAGGAAGTACCCTTTTCAGGACTCCTAACCCCCTCGGGTGAGCATCATTTTAGTTCCAAGATCACTGAGTACCTCCACACCCCTGTAGGCCCGCTGAACAACAACGAGGCCCATAGGTCCCTCGGAGGACCTCTGTGTCTGCTGAGTCATGGGCAACACACTGCACTCTTTCTTGTGATATCTTGATTCACAGCACTCGCACAGGTTCAAGAGCAACGTTCAAACAAGTTCCAACATGCCGTGGAAATCGCACTCAATCCCTAGTCTGAGCTGCACAGAGAAAAACACTAGGCTTCTCCTTCGAATCAAGACCTCCTACCTGAAGTCACCCTGCCTCCAGGAGAAAGACGGCTTGCTTTCCTTTTGCTACTAAAGTCCAGTTTTTCCCGTACCACTGCAGGCTTTTGAAAAGGCACGGGCCAAGTGGCTTGCCTAGGGCGTTCCTTGGTGAGGCCCTGGGCCCAGGGGCCTTGCTAGGGCGTTCCTTGGTGAGGCCGTTCACTAGATGCAGAACACCCTTCCTAGAGAAGTTGATTCAGAGAAGCAACCAGTGTGTACTCGGTGTCTCTTTTGACTTTTTAAAAACCACAGAGATGTATGCTGCCTGTACCCATGGAAATGGGGGCATGATGGGACTAGCCTTGCTTTCCGTTTGGAAACCTCCATTCTTGCTGCCGTGAAGCTCCCTGAAATTCTCTGCTGTTGACAGGCCTCTGGCCACTGTAGGCATGGGTCTGGGAAGAAAATGAGTTTTCCTGGGTACACACGGAGCTTCATAGGCCAGGGTGGGGCTCACCTTGCCATGCTCTAGAGCTAAAGGGAATCTCAACGTGAGTTCTTGCCTCGAGGTAAGGCCCTGAGTAGCCCTGCAGAAAGGGAAGCATGCAGCTCTTTCCATGAGCTCTTAGTGGAGGTCTGTTTTATTTTAAAGGAAGTACCCTTTTCAGGAGGCCTAGGCCCTTCGGGTGAGCATCATTTTGGTTCCAAGATCACTGACTCCCTCCACACCCCTGTGGGCCTGCTGAGCAGCATTGAGTCCCATACCTCCCACGGAGGCTCTTTGTGTCTGCAGAGTCTCGGGCAACACACTGTACTTTACTTCAGGAGGGCTACATTTCCAGAGCACTCGAACAGCATCAGAACCACATTTCTAGGCAGTCCAACATGCCCTGGAAGTCTTCGACATTGCCCTCGTCTGAGCTGCCCTGAGAAAACACTCTGCTTCGAATTTACCGAGGACCTAGTTCCTGAAGTCACTCTCTTCAAGGAGAAATACAGCATCTTAACATGCTGTGTCGCTCACAGGGCAAGAAATGGGAGAACTTGCCTCGAGGTAAGGCCATGAAATGCTATGCAGAAGCAGAGGCGTGTAGCCGTTTCCATGAGGCCACAGTCGCTTATCTTCAGCATTTTAAAGCCAGTACGCTTTTCAGGACACCTATGTGCCTCGCCTGGAAACCCTATTCCCTGCAAGAACACTGAGTACCCTCACGCTCCCCTGGCCCTTCTAAGCAATAGCCAGGCCAGGAGCTTTCCGACTCACAGTATGTATGCCGAGTGTAGGGCAGCACAGTGCACTCTTATTGGAACATTTTGCTTTAGCCAGCAATCGCACAGGTTCACGAGCACCGTTAAGCAAGTTCCAACAGGCCGTGGAAGTCGCTCTCATTCCCTAGTTTGAGCTGTACAGAGAGAAACAGTAAGCTTCTCCTTCCATTCAGGACCTCCTACCTGAAGTCACCCTGCCTCCTGAAGAAAGACGACCTCGTTTCTATTGCAACTAAAGCACAGTTTTTCCTGTAGCATGGCAGGCTTTTGAAGAGGCACGGGCCCAGAAGCCTAGCTAGGGCTTTCCTTGGTGAGGCCGTTCACTAGATGCAGAACACCCTGCCTCGAGAAGTTGATTCAGGGAAGCAACAACTGTGTACTCTGTGTCTCATTTGACTTGTTAAAAACCACAGAGATGTATGCTGCCTGTGCCCATGGAAATGGGGGCATGATGGGACAGCCTTGCTTTCCATTTGGAAAGCACCATTCTTGCTTTCGTGAAGCTCCCTGAAATTCTCTGCTGTTGACAGGCCCCTGGCCACTGTAGGCTTGGGTCTGGGAAGAAAATGAGTTTTCTCTGGCTACACCCGGAGCTTCATTGGCCGGGGTGGGGCGCATCTTGCCATGCTCTAGAGCTAAAGGGAATCTCAACGTGAGTCCTTGCCTCGAGGTAAGGCCCTGAGTAGCTATGGGGAAAGAGAGGCATGCAGCTCTTTCCATGAGCTCATAGTCGCTGTTCTGCTTTATTTTAAAGGAAGGACCCTTTTCAGCACTCCTAGGACCCTCGAGGGAGCATTTTCGTTCCAATATCCCTGACTACCTCCACACCTCTGTAGGCCTGCTGAGAACAACGTGGCCCATAGGTCCCTCGGAAGTCCTCTGTGTCTGCTGAATCATGGGAAACACACTGCACTCTTTCTTGTATTATAATGATTCACAGCACTCGCACAGGTTCACGAGCACCGTTTTGGCAAGATCCAACTTGCTGTGGAAGTCTCACACTTTCCCTAGTCTGAGCTGAACTGAGAAAAACACTAGGCTTCGCCTTCCTTCCAGGACCTCCTACCTGAAGTCACCCTGCCTCCAGGAAAAAATCGGTTGCGTTCGTATTGCAACTAAAGCACAGTCTTTCCTGTAGCACCCGGGCGTGTAGCAGTTTCCATGAGGCCGTAGTCGCTTATCTTCAGCATTTTAACGCCAGTACGCTTTTCAGGCTTTTGAAGAGGCACAGGCCCCAGGCCTAACTAGGGCGTTCCTTAGTTGAGGCGGTTCACTACATGCAGAACACCCTGCCTCGAGAATTTGATTCAGGGAAGGAACCAGTGTGTACTCTGTGTCTCTTTTGAGTTCTTTGAAACCACAGGGATGTATGCTGTTTGTGCCTATGGAAATGAGCTCATGTTGGTAGTAGACTTCCTTATCCATTTTGATAGCTCCATTCATGCTGCCTTGAAGCTCCCTGAAATTCTCTGCTGTTCACAGGCCCCTGGCTATTGTACGCATTGGTCTGGGAAGAATATGTGTTTTCTCTGGCTACACAGTGTGCTTCATAGTCCGCGGTGGGACTCATCTTGCCATGCTCTAGAGTTAAAGGGAATCTCAGATCTGTCCTTGCCTCGTGGTGAGGCCCCGAGTGGCCATGCAGAAAGGGTGGCATGCAGCTCTTTCCATGTGCTCCTAGTCGCTATTTTGCTTTATTTTAAAGGAAGTACCCTTTTCAGGACTCCTAACCCCCTCGGGTGAGCATCATTTTAGTTCCAAGATCACTGAGTACCTCCACACCCCTGTAGGCCCGCTGAACAACAACGAGGCCCATAGGTCCCTCGGAGGACCTCTGTGTCTGCTGAGTCATGGGCAACACACTGCACTCTTTCTTGTGATATCTTGATTCACAGCACTCGCACAGGTTCAAGAGCAACGTTCAAACAAGTTCCAACATGCCGTGGAAATCGCACTCAATCCCTAGTCTGAGCTGCACAGAGAAAAACACTAGGCTTCTCCTTCGAATCAAGACCTCCTACCTGAAGTCACCCTGCCTCCAGGAGAAAGACGGCTTGCTTTCCTTTTGCTACTAAAGTCCAGTTTTTCCCGTACCACTGCAGGCTTTTGAAAAGGCACGGGCCAAGTGGCTTGCCTAGGGCGTTCCTTGGTGAGGCCCTGGGCCCAGGGGCCTTGCTAGGGCGTTCCTTGGTGAGGCCGTTCACTAGATGCAGAACACCCTTCCTAGAGAAGTTGATTCAGAGAAGCAACCAGTGTGTACTCGGTGTCTCTTTTGACTTTTTAAAAACCACAGAGATGTATGCTGCCTGTACCCATGGAAATGGGGGCATGATGGGACTAGCCTTGCTTTCCGTTTGGAAACCTCCATTCTTGCTGCCGTGAAGCTCCCTGAAATTCTCTGCTGTTGACAGGCCTCTGGCCACTGTAGGCATGGGTCTGGGAAGAAAATGAGTTTTCCTGGGTACACACGGAGCTTCATAGGCCAGGGTGGGGCTCACCTTGCCATGCTCTAGAGCTAAAGGGAATCTCAACGTGAGTTCTTGCCTCGAAGTATGGCCCTCAGTAGCCCTACAGAAAGGGAAGCATGCAGCTCTTTCCATGAGCTCTTAGTGGAGGTCTGTTTTATTTTAAAGGAAGTACCCTTTTCAGGAGGCCTAGGCCCTTCGGGTGAGGATCATTTTGGTTCCAAGATCACTGACTCCCTCCACACCCCTGTGGGCCTGCTGAGCAGCATTGAGTCCCATACCTCCCACGGAGGCTCTTTGTGTCTGCAGAGTCTCGGGCAACACACTGTACTTTACTTCAGGAGGGCTACATTTCCAGAGCACTCGAACAGCATCAGAACCACATTTCTAGGCAGTCCAACATGCCCTGGAAGTCTTCGACATTGCCCTCGTCTGAGCTGCCCTGAGAAAACACTCTGCTTCGAATTTACCGAGGACCTAGTTCCTGAAGTCACTCTCTTCAAGGAGAAATACAGCATCTTAACATGCTGTGTCGCTCACAGGGCAAGAAATGTGAGAACTTGCCTCGAGGTAAGGCCATGAAATGCTATGCAGAAGCAGAGGCGTGTAGCAGTTTCCATGAGGCCGCAGTCGATAATCTTCAGCATTTTAAAGCCAGTACGCTTTTCAGGACACCTATGTGCCTCGCCTGGAATCCCTATTCCTTGCAAGAACACTGAGTACCCTCAGGCTCCCCTGGCCCTTCTAAGCAATAGCCAGGCCAGGAGCTTTCCGACTCACAGTGTGTATGCCGAGTGTAGGGCAACACAGTGCACTCTTTTTGGAACATCTTGCTTTAGCCAGCAATCGCACAGGTTCACGAGCACCGTTAAGCAAGTTCCAACAGGCCGTGGAAGTCGCTCTCATTCCCTAGTTTGAGCTGTACAGAGAGAAACAGTAAGCTTCTCCTTCCATTCAGGACCTCCTACCTGAAGTCACCCTGCCTCCTGAAGAAAGGCGACCTCGTTTCTATTGCAACTAAAGCACAGTTTTTCCTGTAGCATGGCAGGCTTTTGAAGAGGCACGGGCCCAGAAGCCTTGTTAGGGCTTTCCTTGGTGAGGCCGTTCACTAGATGCAGAACACCCTGCCTCGAGAAGTTGATTCAGGGAAGCAACAACTGTGTACTCTGTGTCTCATTTGACTTGTTAAAAACCACAGAGATGTATGCTGCCTGTGCCCATGGAAATGGGGGCATGATGGGACTAGCCTTGCTTTCCATTTGGAAAGCTCCATTCTTGCTTTCGTGAAGCTCCCTGAAATTCTCTGCTGTTGACAGGCCCCTGGCCACTGTAGGCTTGGGTCTGGGAAGAAAATGAGTTTTCTCTGGCTACACTCGGAGCTTCATTGCCCGGGGTGGGGCGCATCTTGCCATGCTCTAGAGCTAAAGGGAATCTCAACGTGAGTCCTTGCCTCGAGGTAAGGCCCTGAGTAGCCATGGGGAAAGAGAGGCATGCAGCTCTTTCCATGAGCTCATAGTCGCTGTTCTGCTTTATTTTAAAGGAAGGAACCTTTTCAGCACTCCTAGGACCCTCGAGGGAGCATTTTCGTTCCAATATCCCTGACTACCTCCACACCTCTGTAGGCCTGCTGAGAACAACGTGGCCCATAGGTCCCTCGGAGGTCCTCTGTGTCTGCTGAATCATGGGCAACACACTGCACTCTTTGTTGTGATATCTTGATTCACAGCACTCGCACAGGTTCACGAGCACCGTTTTGGCAAGATGCAACTTGCTGTGGAAGTCTCACACATTCCCTAGTCTGAGGTGAACTGAGAAAAACACTAGGCTTCGCCTTCCTTCCAGGACCTCCTACCTGAAGTCACCCTGCCTCCAGGAAAAAATCGGTTGCGTTCGTATTGCAACTAAAGCACAGTCTTTCCTGTAGCACCCGGGCGTGTAGCAGTTTCCATGAGGTCGTAGTCGCTTATCTTCAGCATTTTAACGCCAGTACGCTTTTCAGGCTTTTGAAGAGGCACCGGCCCCAGGCCTAACTAGGGCGTTCCTTGGTTGAGGCGGTTCACTACATGCAGAACACCCTGCCTCGAGAATTTGATTCAGGGAAGGAACCAGTGTGTACTCTCTGTCTCTTTTGAGTTCTTTGAAACCACAGGGATGTATGCTGTTTGTGCCTATGGAAATGGGCTCATGTTGGTAGTAGACTTCCTTATCCATTTTTATAGCTCCATTCATGCTGCCTTGAAGCTCCCTGAAATTCTCTGCTGTTCACAGGCCCCTGGCTATTGTACGCATTGGTCTGGGAAGAAAATGTGTTTTCTCTGGCTACACAGTGTGCTTCATAGTCCGCGGTGGGACTCATCTTGCCATGCTCTAGAGTTAAAGGGAATCTCAGATCTGTCCTTGCCTCGTGGTGAGGCCCCGAGTGGCCATGCAGAAAGGGAGGCATGCAGCTCTTTCCATGTGCTCTTAGTCGCTATTTTGCTTTATTTTAAAGGAAGTACCCTTTTCAGGACTCCTAACCCCCTCGGGTGAGCATCATTTTAGTTCCAAGATCACTGAGTACCTCCACACCCCTGTAGGCCCGCTGAACAACAACGAGGCCCATAGGTCCCACGGAGGTCCTCTGTGTCTGCTGAGTCATGGGCAACACACTGCACTCTTTCTTGTGATATCTTGATTCACAGCACTCGCACAGGTTCAAGAGCAACGTTCAAACAAGTTCCAACATGCCGTGGAAATCGCACTCAATCCCTAGTCTGAGCTGCACAGAGAAAAACACTAGGCTTCTCCTTCGAATCAAGACCTCCTACCTGAAGTCACCCTGCCTCCAGGAGAAAGACGGCTTGCTTTCCTTTTGCTACTAAAGTCCAGTTTTTCCCGTACCACTGCAGGCTTTTGAAAAGGCACGGGCCAAGTGGCTTGCCTAGGGCGTTCCTTGGTGAGGCCCTGGGCCCAGGGGCCTTGCTAGGGCGTTCCTTGGTGAGGCCGTTCACTAGATGCAGAACACCCTTCCTAGAGAAGTTGATTCAGAGAAGCAACCAGTGTGTACTCGGTGTCTCTTTTGACTTTTTAAAAACCACAGAGATGTATGCTGCCTGTACCCATGGAAATGGGGGCATGATGGGACTAGCCTTGCTTTCCGTTTGGAAACCTCCATTCTTGCTGCCGTGAAGCTCCCTGAAATTCTCTGCTGTTGACAGGCCTCTGGCCACTGTAGGCATGGGTCTGGGAAGAAAATGAGTTTTCCTGGGTACACACGGAGCTTCATAGGCCAGGGTGGGGCTCACCTTGCCATGCTCTAGAGCTAAAGGGAATCTCAACGTGAGTTCTTGCCTCGAGGTAAGGCCCTGAGTAGCCCTGCAGAAAGGGAAGCATGCAGCTCTTTCCATGAGCTCTTAGTGGAGGTCTGTTTTATTTTAAAGGAAGTACCCTTTTCAGGAGGCCTAGGCCCTTCGGGTGAGCATCATTTTGGTTCCAAGATCACTGACTCCCTCCACACCCCTGTGGGCCTGCTGAGCAGCATTGAGTCCCATACCTCCCACGGAGGCTCTTTGTGTCTGCAGAGTCTCGGGCAACACACTGTACTTTACTTCAGGAGGGCTACATTTCCAGAGCACTCGAACAGCATCAGAACCACATTTCTAGGCAGTCCAACATGCCCTGGAAGTCTTCGACATTGCCCTCGTCTGAGCTGCCCTGAGAAAACACTCTGCTTCGAATTTACCGAGGACCTAGTTCCTGAAGTCACTCTCTTCAAGGAGAAATACAGCATCTTAACATGCTGTGTCGCTCACAGGGCAAGAAATGTGAGAACTTGCCTCGAGGTAAGGCCATGAAATGCTATGCAGAAGCAGAGGCGTGTAGCCGTTTCCATGAGGCCACAGTCGCTTATCTTCAGCATTTTAAAGCCAGTACGCTTTTCAGGACACCTATGTGCCTCGCCTGGAAACCCTATTCCCTGCAAGAACACTGAGTACCCTCACGCTCCCCTGGCCCTTCTAAGCAATAGCCAGGCCAGGAGCTTTCCGACTCACAGTATGTATGCCGAGTGTAGGGCAGCACAGTGCACTCTTATTGGAACATTTTGCTTTAGCCAGCAATCGCACAGGTTCACGAGCACCGTTAAGCAAGTTCCAACAGGCCGTGGAAGTCGCTCTCATTCCCTAGTTTGAGCTGTACAGAGAGAAACAGTAAGCTTCTCCTTCCATTCAGGACCTCCTACCTGAAGTCACCCTGCCTCCTGAAGAAAGACGACCTCGTTTCTATTGCAACTAAAGCACAGTGTTTCCTGTAGCATGGCAGGCTTTTGAAGAGGCACGGGCCCAGAAGCCTAGCTAGGGCTTTCCTTGGTGAGGCCGTTCACTAGATGCAGAACACCCTGCCTCGAGAAGTTGATTCAGGGAAGCAACAACTGTGTACTCTGTGTCTCATTGACTTGTTAAAAACCACAGAGATGTATGCTGCCTGTGCCCATGGAAATGGGGGCATGATGGGACAGCCTTGCTTTCCATTTGGAAAGCACCATTCTTGCTTTCGTGAAGCTCCCTGAAATTCTCTGCTGTTGACAGGCCCCTGGCCACTGTAGGCTTGGGTCTGGGAAGAAAATGAGTTTTCTCTGGCTACACCCGGAGCTTCATTGGCCGGGGTGGGGCGCATCTTGCCATGCTCTAGAGCTAAAGGGAATCTCAACGTGAGTCCTTGCCTCGAGGTAAGGCCCTGAGTAGCTATGGGGAAAGAGAGGCATGCAGCTCTTTCCATGAGCTCATAGTCGCTGTTCTGCTTTATTTTAAAGGAAGGACCCTTTTCAGCACTCCTAGGACCCTCGAGGGAGCATTTTCGTTCCAATATCCCTGACTACCTCCACACCTCTGTAGGCCTGCTGAGAACAACGTGGCCCATAGGTCCCTCGGAAGTCCTCTGTGTCTGCTGAATCATGGGAAACACACTGCACTCTTTCTTGTATTATAATGATTCACAGCACTCGCACAGGTTCACGAGCACCGTTTTGGCAAGATCCAACTTGCTGTGGAAGTCTCACACTTTCCCTAGTCTGAGCTGAACTGAGAAAAACACTAGGCTTCGCCTTCCTTCCAGGACCTCCTACCTCAAGTCACCCTGCCTCCAGGAAAAAATCGGTTGCGTTCGTATTGCAACTAAAGCACAGTCTTTCCTGTAGCACCCGGGCGTGTAGCAGTTTCCATGAGGCCGTAGTCGCTTATCTTCAGCATTTTAACGCCAGTACGCTTTTCAGGCTTTTGAAGAGGCACAGGCCCCAGGCCTAACTAGGGCGTTCCTTAGTTGAGGCGGTTCACTACATGCAGAACACCCTGCCTCGAGAATTTGATTCAGGGAAGGAACCAGTGTGTACTCTGTGTCTCTTTTGAGTTCTTTGAAACCACAGGGATGTATGCTGTTTGTGCCTATGGAAATGGGCTCATGTTGGTAGTAGACTTCCTTATCCATTTTGATAGCTCCATTCATGCTGCCTTGAAGCTCCCTGAAATTCTCTGCTGTTCACAGGCCCCTGGCTATTGTACGCAGTGGTCTGGGAAGAAAATGTGTTTTCTCTGGCTACACAGTGTGCTTCATAGTCCGCGGTGGGACTCATCTTGCCATGCTCTAGAGTTAAAGGGAATCTCAGATCTGTCCTTGCCTCGTGGTCAGGCCCCGAGTGGCCATGCAGAAAGGGAGGCATGCAGCTCTTTCCATGTGCTCTTAGTCGCTATTTTGCTTTATTTTAAAGGAAGTACCCTTTTCAGGACTCCTAACCCCCTCGGGTGAGCATCATTTTAGTTCCAAGATCACTGAGTACCTCCACACCCCTGTAGGCCCGCTGAACAACAACGAGGCCCATAGGTCCCACGGAGGTCCTCTGTGTCTGCTGAGTCATGGGCAACACACTGCACTCTTTCTTGTGATATCTTGATTCACAGCACTCGCACAGGTTCAAGAGCAACGTTCAAACAAGTTCCAACATGCCGTGGAAATCGCACTCAATCCCTAGTCTGAGCTGCACAGAGAAAAACACTAGGCTTCTCCTTCCAATCAGGACCTCCTACCTGAAGTCACCCTGCCTCCAGGAGAAAGACGGCTTGCTTTCCTTTTGCTACTAAAGTCCAGTTTTTCCCGTACCACTGCAGGCTTTTGAAAAGGCACGGGCCAAGTGGCTTGCCTAGGGCGTTCCTTGGTGAGGCCCTGGGCCCAGGGGCCTTGCTAGGGCGTTCCTTGGTGAGGCCGTTCACTAGATGCAGAACACCCTTCCTAGAGAAGTTGATTCAGAGAAGCAACCAGTGTGTACTCGGTGTCTCTTTTGACTTTTTAAAAACCACAGAGATGTATGCTGCCTGTACCCATGGAAATGGGGGCATGATGGGACTAGCCTTGCTTTCCGTTTGGAAACCTCCATTCTTGCTGCCGTGAAGCTCCCTGAAATTCTCTGCTGTTGACAGGCCTCTGGCCACTGTAGGCATGGGTCTGGGAAGAAAATGAGTTTTCCTGGGTACACACGGAGCTTCATAGGCCAGGGTGGGGCTCACCTTGCCATGCTCTAGAGCTAAAGGGAATCTCAACGTGAGTTCTTGCCTCGAAGTATGGCCCTCAGTAGCCCTACAGAAAGGGAAGCATGCAGCTCTTTCCATGAGCTCTTAGTGGAGGTCTGTTTTATTTTAAAGGAAGTACCCTTTTCAGGAGGCCTAGGCCCTTCGGGTGAGGATCATTTTGGTTCCAAGATCACTGACTCCCTCCACACCCCTGTGGGCCTGCTGAGCAGCATTGAGTCCCATACCTCCCACGGAGGCTCTTTGTGTCTGCAGAGTCTCGGGCAACACACTGTACTTTACTTCAGGAGGGCTACATTTCCAGAGCACTCGAACAGCATCAGAACCACATTTCTAGGCAGTCCAACATGCCCTGGAAGTCTTCGACATTGCCCTCGTCTGAGCTGCCCTGAGAAAACACTCTGCTTCGAATTTACCGAGGACCTAGTTCCTGAAGTCACTCTCTTCAAGGAGAAATACAGCATCTTAACATGCTGTGTCGCTCACAGGGCAAGAAATGTGAGAACTTGCCTCGAGGTAAGGCCATGAAATGCTATGCAGAAGCAGAGGCGTGTAGCAGTTTCCATGAGGCCGCAGTCGATAATCTTCAGCATTTTAAAGCCAGTACGCTTTTCAGGACACCTATGTGCCTCGCCTGGAATCCCTATTCCTTGCAAGAACACTGAGTACCCTCAGGCTCCCCTGGCCCTTCTAAGCAATAGCCAGGCCAGGAGCTTTCCGACTCACAGTGTGTATGCCGAGTGTAGGGCAACACAGTGCACTCTTTTTGGAACATCTTGCTTTAGCCAGCAATCGCACAGGTTCACGAGCACCGTTAAGCAAGTTCCAACAGGCCGTGGAAGTCGCTCTCATTCCCTAGTTTGAGCTGTACAGAGAGAAACAGTAAGCTTCTCCTTCCATTCAGGACCTCCTACCTGAAGTCACCCTGCCTCCTGAAGAAAGGCGACCTCGTTTCTATTGCAACTAAAGCACAGTTTTTCCTGTAGCATGGCAGGCTTTTGAAGAGGCACGGGCCCAGAAGCCTTGTTAGGGCTTTCCTTGGTGAGGCCGTTCACTAGATGCAGAACACCCTGCCTCGAGAAGTTGATTCAGGGAAGCAACAACTGTGTACTCTGTGTCTCATTTGACTTGTTAAAAACCACAGAGATGTATGCTGCCTGTGCCCATGGAAATGGGGGCATGATGGGACTAGCCTTGCTTTCCATTTGGAAAGCTCCATTCTTGCTTTCGTGAAGCTCCCTGAAATTCTCTGCTGTTGACAGGCCCCTGGCCACTGTAGGCTTGGGTCTGGGAAGAAAATGAGTTTTCTCTGGCTACACTCGGAGCTTCATTGCCCGGGGTGGGGCGCATCTTGCCATGCTCTAGAGCTAAAGGGAATCTCAACGTGAGTCCTTGCCTCGAGGTAAGGCCCTGAGTAGCCATGGGGAAAGAGAGGCATGCAGCTCTTTCCATGAGCTCATAGTCGCTGTTCTGCTTTATTTTAAAGGAAGGAACCTTTTCAGCACTCCTAGGACCCTCGAGGGAGCATTTTCGTTCCAATATCCCTGACTACCTCCACACCTCTGTAGGCCTGCTGAGAACAACGTGGCCCATAGGTCCCTCGGAGGTCCTCTGTGTCTGCTGAATCATGGGCAACACACTGCACTCTTTGTTGTGATATCTTGATTCACAGCACTCGCACAGGTTCACGAGCACCGTTTTGGCAAGATGCAACTTGCTGTGGAAGTCTCACACATTCCCTAGTCTGAGGTGAACTGAGAAAAACACTAGGCTTCGCCTTCCTTCCAGGACCTCCTACCTGAAGTCACCCTGCCTCCAGGAAAAAATCGGTTGCGTTCGTATTGCAACTAAAGCACAGTCTTTCCTGTAGCACCCGGGCGTGTAGCAGTTTCCATGAGGTCGTAGTCGCTTATCTTCAGCATTTTAACGCCAGTACGCTTTTCAGGCTTTTGAAGAGGCACCGGCCCCAGGCCTAACTAGGGCGTTCCTTGGTTGAGGCGGTTCACTACATGCAGAACACCCTGCCTCGAGAATTTGATTCAGGGAAGGAACCAGTGTGTACTCTCTGTCTCTTTTGAGTTCTTTGAAACCACAGGGATGTATGCTGTTTGTGCCTATGGAAATGGGCTCATGTTGGTAGTAGACTTCCTTATCCATTTTTATAGCTCCATTCATGCTGCCTTGAAGCTCCCTGAAATTCTCTGCTGTTCACAGGCCCCTGGCTATTGTACGCATTGGTCTGGGAAGAAAATGTGTTTTCTCTGGCTACACAGTGTGCTTCATAGTCCGCGGTGGGACTCATCTTGCCATGCTCTAGAGTTAAAGGGAATCTCAGATCTGTCCTTGCCTCGTGGTGAGGCCCCGAGTGGCCATGCAGAAAGGGAGGCATGCAGCTCTTTCCATGTGCTCTTAGTCGCTATTTTGCTTTATTTTAAAGGAAGTACCCTTTTCAGGACTCCTAACCCCCTCGGGTGAGCATCATTTTAGTTCCAAGATCACTGAGTACCTCCACACCCCTGTAGGCCCGCTGAACAACAACGAGGCCCATAGGTCCCACGGAGGTCCTCTGTGTCTGCTGAGTCATGGGCAACACACTGCACTCTTTCTTGTGATATCTTGATTCACAGCACTCGCACAGGTTCAAGAGCAACGTTCAAACAAGTTCCAACATGCCGTGGAAATCGCACTCAATCCCTAGTCTGAGCTGCACAGAGAAAAACACTAGGCTTCTCCTTCGAATCAAGACCTCCTACCTGAAGTCACCCTGCCTCCAGGAGAAAGACGGCTTGCTTTCCTTTTGCTACTAAAGTCCAGTTTTTCCCGTACCACTGCAGGCTTTTGAAAAGGCACGGGCCAAGTGGCTTGCCTAGGGCGTTCCTTGGTGAGGCCCTGGGCCCAGGGGCCTTGCTAGGGCGTTCCTTGGTGAGGCCGTTCACTAGATGCAGAACACCCTTCCTAGAGAAGTTGATTCAGAGAAGCAACCAGTGTGTACTCGGTGTCTCTTTTGACTTTTTAAAAACCACAGAGATGTATGCTGCCTGTACCCATGGAAATGGGGGCATGATGGGACTAGCCTTGCTTTCCGTTTGGAAACCTCCATTCTTGCTGCCGTGAAGCTCCCTGAAATTCTCTGCTGTTGACAGGCCTCTGGCCACTGTAGGCATGGGTCTGGGAAGAAAATGAGTTTTCCTGGGTACACACGGAGCTTCATAGGCCAGGGTGGGGCTCACCTTGCCATGCTCTAGAGCTAAAGGGAATCTCAACGTGAGTTCTTGCCTCGAGGTAAGGCCCTGAGTAGCCCTGCAGAAAGGGAAGCATGCAGCTCTTTCCATGAGCTCTTAGTGGAGGTCTGTTTTATTTTAAAGGAAGTACCCTTTTCAGGAGGCCTAGGCCCTTCGGGTGAGCATCATTTTGGTTCCAAGATCACTGACTCCCTCCACACCCCTGTGGGCCTGCTGAGCAGCATTGAGTCCCATACCTCCCACGGAGGCTCTTTGTGTCTGCAGAGTCTCGGGCAACACACTGTACTTTACTTCAGGAGGGCTACATTTCCAGAGCACTCGAACAGCATCAGAACCACATTTCTAGGCAGTCCAACATGCCCTGGAAGTCTTCGACATTGCCCTCGTCTGAGCTGCCCTGAGAAAACACTCTGCTTCGAATTTACCGAGGACCTAGTTCCTGAAGTCACTCTCTTCAAGGAGAAATACAGCATCTTAACATGCTGTGTCGCTCACAGGGCAAGAAATGTGAGAACTTGCCTCGAGGTAAGGCCATGAAATGCTATGCAGAAGCAGAGGCGTGTAGCCGTTTCCATGAGGCCACAGTCGCTTATCTTCAGCATTTTAAAGCCAGTACGCTTTTCAGGACACCTATGTGCCTCGCCTGGAAACCCTATTCCCTGCAAGAACACTGAGTACCCTCACGCTCCCCTGGCCCTTCTAAGCAATAGCCAGGCCAGGAGCTTTCCGACTCACAGTATGTATGCCGAGTGTAGGGCAGCACAGTGCACTCTTATTGGAACATTTTGCTTTAGCCAGCAATCGCACAGGTTCACGAGCACCGTTAAGCAAGTTCCAACAGGCCGTGGAAGTCGCTCTCATTCCCTAGTTTGAGCTGTACAGAGAGAAACAGTAAGCTTCTCCTTCCATTCAGGACCTCCTACCTGAAGTCACCCTGCCTCCTGAAGAAAGACGACCTCGTTTCTATTGCAACTAAAGCACAGTTTTTCCTGTAGCATGGCAGGCTTTTGAAGAGGCACGGGCCCAGAAGCCTAGCTAGGGCTTTCCTTGGTGAGGCCGTTCACTAGATGCAGAACACCCTGCCTCGAGAAGTTGATTCAGGGAAGCAACAACTGTGTACTCTGTGTCTCATTTGACTTGTTAAAAACCACAGAGATGTATGCTGCCTGTGCCCATGGAAATGGGGGCATGATGGGACAGCCTTGCTTTCCATTTGGAAAGCACCATTCTTGCTTTCGTGAAGCTCCCTGAAATTCTCTGCTGTTGACAGGCCCCTGGCCACTGTAGGCTTGGGTCTGGGAAGAAAATGAGTTTTCTCTGGCTACACCCGGAGCTTCATTGGCCGGGGTGGGGCGCATCTTGCCATGCACTAGAGCTAAAGGGAATCTCAACGTGAGTCCTTGCCTCGAGGTAAGGCCCTGAGTAGCTATGGGGAAAGAGAGGCATGCAGCTCTTTCCATGAGCTCATAGTCGCTGTTCTGCTTTATTTTAAAGGAAGGACCCTTTTCAGCACTCCTAGGACCCTCGAGGGAGCATTTTCGTTCCAATATCCCTGACTACCTCCACACCTCTGTAGGCCTGCTGAGAACAACGTGGCCCATAGGTCCCTCGGAAGTCCTCTGTGTCTGCTGAATCATGGGAAACACACTGCACTCTTTCTTGTATTATAATGATTCACAGCACTCGCACAGGTTCACGAGCACCGTTTTGGCAAGATCCAACTTGCTGTGGAAGTCTCACACTTTCCCTAGTCTGAGCTGAACTGAGAAAAACACTAGGCTTCGCCTTCCTTCCAGGACCTCCTACCTGAAGTCACCCTGCCTCCAGGAAAAAATCGGTTGCGTTCGTATTGCAACTAAAGCACAGTCTTTCCTGTAGCACCCGGGCGTGTAGCAGTTTCCATGAGGCCGTAGTCGCTTATCTTCAGCATTTTAACGCCAGTACGCTTTTCAGGCTTTTGAAGAGGCACAGGCCCCAGGCCTAACTAGGGCGTTCCTTGGTTGAGGCGGTTCACTACATGCAGAACACCCTGCCTCGAGAATTTGATTCAGGGAAGGAACCAGTGTGTACTCTGTGTCTCTTTTGAGTTCTTTGAAACCACAGGGATGTATGCTGTTTGTGCCTATGGAAATGGGCTCATGTTGGTAGTAGACTTCCTTATCCATTTTGATAGCTCCATTCATGCTGCCTTGAAGCTCCCTGAAATTCTCTGCTGTTCACAGGCCCCTGGCTATTGTACGCATTGGTCTGGGAAGAATATGTGTTTTCTCTGGTTACACAGTGTGCTTCATAGTCCGCGGTGGGACTCATCTTGCCATGCTCTAGAGTTAAAGGGAATCTCAGATCTGTCCTTGCCTCGTGGTCAGGCCCCGAGTGGCCATGCAGAAAGGGAGGCATGCAGCTCTTTCCATGTGCTCTTAGTCGCTATTTTGCTTTATTTTAAAGGAAGTACCCTTTTCAGGACTCCTAACCCCCTCGGGTGAGCATCATTTTAGTTCCAAGATCACTGAGTACCTCCACACCCCTGTAGGCCCGCTGAACAACAACGAGGCCCATAGGTCCCACGGAGGTCCTCTGTGTCTGCTGAGTCATGGGCAACACACTGCACTCTTTCTTGTGATATCTTGATTCACAGCACTCGCACAGGTTCAAGAGCAACGTTCAAACAAGTTCCAACATGCCGTGGAAATCGCACTCAATCCCTAGTCTGAGCTGCACAGAGAAAAACACTAGGCTTCTCCTTCCAATCAGGACCTCCTACCTGAAGTCACCCTGCCTCCAGGAGAAAGACGGCTTGCTTTCCTTTTGCAACTAAAGCCCAGTTTTTCCCGTACCACTGCAGGCTTTTGAAAAGGCACGGGCCAAGTGGCTTGCCTAGGGCGTTCCTTGGTGAGGCCCTGGGCCCAGTGGCCTTGCTAGGGCGTTCCTTGGTGAGGCCGTTCACTAGATGCAGAACACCCTTCCTCGAGAAGTTGATTCAGGGAAGCAACCAGTGTGTACTCGGTGTCTCTTTTGACTTGTTAAAAACCACAGAGATGTATGCTGCCTGTACCCATGGAAATGGGGGCATGATGGGACTAGCCTTGCTTTCCGTTTGGAAACCTCCATTCTTGCTGCCGTGAAGCTCCCTGAAATTCTCTGCTGTTGACAGGCCTCTGGCCACTGTAGGCATGGGTCTGGGAAGAAAATGAGTTTTCCTGGGTACACACGGAGCTTCATAGGCCAGGGTGGGGCTCACCTTGCCATGCTCTAGAGCTAAAGGGAATCTCAACGTGAGTCCTTGCCTCGAGGTAAGGCCCTGAGTAGCCCTGCAGAAAGGGAAGCATGCAGCTCTTTCCATGAGCTCTTAGTGGAGGTCTGTTTTATTTTAAAGGAAGTACCCTTTTCAGGAGGCCTAGGTCCTTCGGGTGAGCATCATTTTGGTTCCAAGATCACTGACTCCCTCCACACCCCTGTGGGCCTGCTGAGCAGCATTGAGTCCCATACCTCCCACGGAGGCTCTTTGTGTCTGCAGAGTCTCAGGCAACACACTGTACTTTACTTCAGGAGGGCTACATTTCCAGAGCACTCGAACAGCATCAGAACCACATTTCTAGGCAGTCCAACATGCCCTGGAAGTCTTCGACATTGCCCTCGTCTGAGCTGCCCTGAGAAAACACTCCGCTTCGAATTTACCGAGGACCTAGTTCCTGAAGTCACTCTCTTCAAGGAGAAATACAGCATCTTAACATGCTGTGTCGCTCACAGGGCAAGAAACGTGAGAACTTGCCTCGAGGTAAGGCCATGAAATGCTATGCAGAAGCAGAGGCGTGTAGCAGTTTCTATGAGGCCGCAGTCGCTTATCTTCAGCATTTTAAAGCCAGTACGCTTTTCAGGACACCTATGTGCCTCGCCTGGAAACCCTATTCCCTGCAAGAACACTGAGTACCCTCACGCTCCCCTGGCCCTTCTAAGCAATAGCCAGGCCAGGAGCTTTCCGACTCACAGTATGTATGCCGAGTGTAGGGCAGCACAGTGCACTCTTATTGGAACATCTTGCTTTAGCCAGCAATCGCACAGGTTCACGAGCACCGTTAAGCAAGTTCCAACAGGCCGTGGAAGTCGCTCTCATTCCCTAGTTTGAGCTGTACAGAGAGAAACAGTAAGCTTCTCCTTCCATTCAGGACCTCCTACCTGAAGTCACCCTGCCTCCTGAAGAAAGACGACCTCGTTTCTATTGCAACTAAAGCACAGTTTTTCCTGTAGCATGGCAGGGTTTTGAAGAGGCACGGGCCCAGAAGCCTAGCTAGGGCTTTCCTTGGTGAGGCCGTTCACTAGATGCAGAACACCCTGCCTCGAGAAGTTGATTCAGGGAAGCAACAACTGTGTACTCTGTGTCTCATTTGACTTGTTAAAAACCACAGAGATGTATGCTGCCTGTGCCCATGGAAATGGGGGCATGATGGGACTAGCCTTGCTTTCCGTTTGGAAAGCTCCATTCTTGCTTTCGTGAAGCTCCCTGAAATTCTCTGCTGTTGACAGGCCCCTGGCCACTGTAGGCTTGGGTCTGGGAAGAAAATGAGTTTTCTCTGGCTACACACGGAGCTTCATTGGCCGGGGTGGGGCGCATCTTGCCATGCTCTAGAGCTAAAGGGAATCTCAACGTGAGTCCTTGCCTCGAGGTAAGGCCCTGAGTAGCCATGGGGAAAGAGAGGCATGCAGCTCTTTCCATGAGCTCATAGTCGCTGTTCTGTTTTATTTTAAAGGAAGGACCCTTTTCAGCACTCCTAGGACCCTCGAGGGAGCATTTTCGTTCCAATATCCCTGACTACCTCCACAACTCTGTAGGCTTGATGAGAACAACGTGGCCCAAAGTTCCTCGGAGGTCCTCTGTGTCTGCTGAATCATGGGCAACACACTGCACTCCCTCTTGTGATATCTTGATTCACAGCACTCGCACAGGTTCACGAGCACTGTTTTGGCAAGATCCAACTTGCTGTGGAAGTCTCACACATTCCTTAGTCTGAGCTGAACTGAGAAAAACACTAGGCTTCGCTTTCCTTCCAGGACCTCCTACCTCAAGTCACCCTGCCTCCAGGAAAAAATCGGTTGCGTTCGTATTGCAACTAAAGCACAGTCTTTCCTGTAGCACCCGGGCGTGTAGCAGTTTCCATGAGGCCGTAGTCGCTTATCTTCAGCATTTTAACGCCAGTACGCTTTTCAGGCTTTTGAAGAGGCACCGGCCCCAGGCCTAACTAGGGCGTTCCTTGGTTGAGGCGGTTCACTACATGCAGAACACCCTGCCTCGAGAATTTGATTCAGGGAAGGAACCAGTGTGTACTCTGTGTCTCTTTTGAATTCTTTGAAACCACAGGGATGCATGCTGTTTGTGCCTATGGAAATGGGCTCATGTTGGTAGTAGACTTCCTTATCCATTTTGATAGCTCCATTCATGCTGCCTTGAAGCTCCCTGAAATTCTCTGCTGTTCACAGGCCCCTGGCTATTGTACGCATTGGTCTGGGAAGAAAATGTGTTTTCTCTGGCTACACAGTGTGCTTCATAGTCCGTGGTGGGACTCATCTTGCCATGCTCTAGAGTTAAAGGGAATCTCAGATCTGTCCTTGCCTCATGGTCAGGCCCCGAGTGGCCATGCAGAAAGGGAGGCATGCAGCTCTTTCCATGTGCTCTTAGTCGCTATTTTGCTTTATTTTAAAGGAAGTACCCTTTTCAGGACTCCTAACCCCCTCGGGTGAGCATCATTTTAGTTCCAAGATCACTGAGTACCTCCACACCCCTGTAGGCCCGCTGAACAACAACGAGGCCCATAGGTCCCACGGAGGTCCTCTGTGTCTGCTGAGTCATGGGCAACACACAGCACTCTTTCTTGTGATATCTTGATTCACAGCACTCGCACAGGTTCACGAGCACCGTTTTGGCAAGCTGCAACTTGCTGTGGAAGTCTCACACATTCCCTAGTCTGAGCTGAACTGAGAAAAACACTAGGCTTCGCCTTCTTTCCAGGACCTCCTACCTCAAGTCACCCTGCCTCCAGGAAAAAATCGGTTGCGTTCGTATTGCAACTAAAGCACAGTCTTTCCTGTAGCACCCGGGCGTGTAGCAGTTTCCATGAGGCCGTAGTCGCTTATCTTCAGCATTTTAACGCCAGTACGCTTTTCAGGCTTTTGAAGAGGCACCGGCCCCAGGCCTAACTAGGGCGTTCCTTGGTTGAGGCGGCTCACTACATGCAGAACACCCTGCCTCGAGAATTTGATTCAGGGAAGGAACCAGTGTGTACTCTGTGTCTCTTTTGAGTTCTTTGAAACCACAGGGATGTATGCTGTTTGTGCCTATGGAAATGGGCTCATGTTGGTAGTAGACTTCCTTATCCATTTTGATAGCTCCATTCATGCTGCCTTGAAGCTCCCTGAAATTCTCTGCTGTTCACAGGCCCCTGGCTATTGTACGCATTGGTCTGGGAAGAAAATGTGTTTTCTCTGGCTACACAGTGTGCTTCATAGTCCGCGGTGGGACTCATCTTGCCATGCTCTAGAGTTAAAGGGAATCTCAGATCTGTCCTTGCCTCGTGGTCAGGCCCCGAGTGGCCATGCAGAAAGGGAGGCATGCAGCTCTTTCCATGTGCTCTTAGTCGCTATTTTGCTTTATTTTAAAGGAAGTACCCTTTTCAGGACTCCTAACCCCCTCGGGTGAGCATCATTTTAGTTCCAAGATCACTGAGTACCTCCACACCCCTGTAGGCCCGCTGAACAACAACGAGGCCCATAGGTCCCACGGAGGTCCTCTGTGTCTGCTGAGTCATGGGCAACACACTGCACTCTTTCTTGTGATATCTTGATTCACAGCACTCGCACAGGTTCAAGAGCAACGTTCAAACAAGTTCCAACATGCCGTGGAAATCGCACTCAATCCCTAGTCTGAGCTGCACAGAGAAAAACACTAGGCTTCTCCTTCCAATCAGGACCTCCTACCTGAAGTCACCCTGCCTCCAGGAGAAAGACGGCTTGCTTTCCTTTTGCAACTAAAGCCCAGTTTTTCCCGTACCACTGCAGGCTTTTGAAAAGGCACGGGCCAAGTGGCTTGCCTAGGGCGTTCCTTGGTGAGGCCCTGGGCCCAGTGGCCTTGCTAGGGCGTTCCTTGGTGAGGCCGTTCACTAGATGCAGAACACCCTTCCTCGAGAAGTTGATTCAGGGAAGCAACCAGTGTGTACTCGGTGTCTCTTTTGACTTGTTAAAAACCACAGAGATGTATGCTGCCTGTACCCATGGAAATGGGGGCATGATGGGACTAGCCTTGCTTTCCGTTTGGAAACCTCCATTCTTGCTGCCGTGAAGCTCCCTGAAATTCTCTGCTGTTGACAGGCCTCTGGCCACTGTAGGCATGGGTCTGGGAAGAAAATGAGTTTTCCTGGGTACACACGGAGCTTCATAGGCCAGGGTGGGGCTCACCTTGCCATGCTCTAGAGCTAAAGGGAATCTCAACGTGAGTCCTTGCCTCGAGGTAAGGCCCTGAGTAGCCCTGCAGAAAGGGAAGCATGCAGCTCTTTCCATGAGCTCTTAGTGGAGGTCTGTTTTATTTTAAAGGAAGTACCCTTTTCAGGAGGCCTAGGTCCTTCGGGTGAGCATCATTTTGGTTCCAAGATCACTGACTCCCTCCACACCCCTGTGGGCCTGCTGAGCAGCATTGAGTCCCATACCTCCCACGGAGGCTCTTTGTGTCTGCAGAGTCTCGGGCAACACACTGTACTTTACTTCAGGAGGGCTACATTTCCAGAGCACTCGGACAGCATCAGAACCACATTTCTAGGCAGTCCAACATGCCCTGGAAGTCTTCGACATTGCCCTCGTCTGAGCTGCCCTGAGAAAACACTCTGCTTCGAATTTACCGAGGACCTACTTCCTGAAGTCACTCTCTTCAAGGAGAAATACAGCATCTTAACATGCTGTGTCGCTCACAGGGCAAGAAACGTGAGAACTTGCCTCGAGGTAAGGCCATGAAATGCTATGCAGAAGCAGAGGCGTGTAGCAGTTTCTATGAGGCCGCAGTCGCTTATCTTCAGCATTTTAAAGCCAGTACGCTTTTCAGGACACCTATGTGCCTCGCCTGGAAACCCTATTCCCTGCAAGAACACTGAGTACCCTCACGCTCCCCTGGCCCTTCTAAGCAATAGCCAGGCCAGGAGCTTTCCGACTCACAGTATGTATGCCGAGTGTAGGGCAGCACAGTGCACTCTTATTGGAACATTTTGCTTTAGCCAGCAATCGCACAGGTTCACGAGCACCGTTAAGCAAGTTCCAACAGGCCGTGGAAGTCGCTCTCATTCCCTAGTTTGAGCTGTACAGAGAGAAACAGTAAGCTTCTCCTTCCATTCAGGACCTCCTACCTGAAGTCACCCTGCCTCCTGAAGAAAGACGACCTCGTTTCTATTGCAACTAAAGCACAGTTTTTCCTGTAGCATGGCAGGGTTTTGAAGAGGCACGGGCCCAGAAGCCTAGCTAGGGCTTTCCTTGGTGAGGCCGTTCACTAGATGCAGAACACCCTGCCTCGAGAAGTTGATTCAGGGAAGCAACAACTGTGTACTCTGTGTCTCATTTGACTTGTTAAAAACCACAGAGATGTATGCTGCCTGTGCCCATGGAAATGGGGGCATGATGGGACTAGCCTTGCTTTCCGTTTGGAAAGCTCCATTCTTGCTTTCGTGAAGCTCCCTGAAATTCTCTGCTGTTGACAGGCCCCTGGCCACTGTAGGCTTGGGTCTGGGAAGAAAATGAGTTTTCTCTGGCTACACACGGAGCTTCATTGGCCGGGGTGGGGCGCATCTTGCCATGCTCTAGAGCTAAAGGGAATCTCAACGTGAGTCCTTGCCTCGAGGTAAGGCCCTGAGTAGCCATGGGGAAAGAGAGGCATGCAGCTCTTTCCATGAGCTCATAGTCGCTGTTCTGTTTTATTTTAAAGGAAGGACCCTTTTCAGCACTCCTAGGACCCTCGAGGGAGCATTTTCGTTCCAATATCCCTGACTACCTCCACACCTCTGTAGGCTTGATGAGAACAACGTGGCCCAAAGGTCCTCGGAGGTCCTCTGTGTCTGCTGAATCATGGGCAACACACTGCACTCCCTCTTGTGATATCTTGATTCACAGCACTCGCAGAGGTTCACGAGCACTGTTTTGGCAAGATCCAACTTGCTGTGGAAGTCTCACACATTCCTTAGTCTGAGCTGAACTGAGAAAAACACTAGGCTTCGCTTTCCTTCCAGGACCTCCTACCTCAAGTCACCCTGCCTCCAGGAAAAAATCGGTTGCGTTCGTATTGCAACTAAAGCACAGTCTTTCCTGTAGCACCCGGGCGTGTAGCAGTTTCCATGAGGCCGTAGGCGCTTATCTTCAGCATTTTAACGCCAGTACGCTTTTCAGGCTTTTGAAGAGGCACCGGCCCCAGGCCTAACTAGGGCGTTCCTTGGTTGAGGCGGTTCACTACATGCAGAACACCCTGCCTCTAGAATTTGATTCAGGGAAGGAACCAGTGTGTACTCTGTGTCTCTTTTGAGTTCTTTGAAACCACAGGGATGCATGCTGTTTTTGCCTATGGAAATGGGCTCATGTTGGTAGTAGCCTTCCTTATCCATTTTGATAGCTCCAATCAGGCTGCCTTGAAGCTCCCTGAAATTCTCTGCTGTTCACAGGCCCCTGGCTATTGTACGCATTGGTCTGGGAAGAAAATGTGTTTTCTCTGGCTACACAGTGTGCTTCATAGTCCGCGGTGGGACTCATCTTGCCATGCTCTAGAGTTAAAGGGAATCTCAGATCTGTCCTTGCCTCGTGGTGAGGCCACGAGTGGCCGTGCAGAAAGGGAGGCATGCAGCTCTTTCCATGTGCTCTTAGTCGCTATTTTGCTTTATTTTAAAGGAAGTACCCTTTTCAGGACTCCTAACCCCCTCGGGTGAGCATCATTTTAGTTCCAAGATCACTGAGTACCTCCACACCCCTGTAGGCCCGTTGAACAACAACGAGGCCCATAGGTCCCACGGAGGTCCTCTGTGTCTGCTGAGTCATGGGCAACACACAGCACTCTTTCTTGTGATATCTTGATTCACAGCACTCGCACAGGTTCACGAGCACCGTTTTGGCAAGCTCCAACTTGCTGTGGAAGTCTCACACATTCCCTAGTCTGAGCTGAACTGAGAAAAACACTAGGCTTCGCCTTCTTTCCAGGACCTCCTACCTCAAGTCACCCTGCCTCCAGGAAAAAATCGGTTGCGTTCGTATTGCAACTAAAGCACAGTCTTTCCTGTAGCACCCGGGCGTGTAGCAGTTTCCATGAGGCCGTAGTCGCTTATCTTCAGCATTTTAACGCCAGTACGCTTTTCAGGCTTTTGAAGAGGCACCGGCCCCAGGCCTAACTAGGGCGTTCCTTGGTTGAGGCGGCTCACTACATGCAGAACACCCTGCCTCGAGAATTTGATTCAGGGAAGGAACCAGTGTGTACTCTGTGTCTCTTTTGAGTTCTTTGAAACCACAGGGATGTATGCTGTTTGTGCCTATGGAAATGGGCTCATGTTGGTAGTAGACTTCCTTATCCATTTTGATAGCTCCATTCATGCTGCCTTGAAGCTCCCTGAAATTCTCTGCTGTTCACAGGCCCCTGGCTATTGTACGCATTGGTCTGGGAAGAAAATGTGTTTTCTCTGGCTACACAGTGTGCTTCATAGTCCGCGGTGGGACTCATCTTGCCATGCTCTAGAGTTAAAGGGAATCTCAGATCTGTCCTTGCCTCGTGGTGAGGCCCCGAGTGGCCATGCAGAAAGGGAGGCATGCAGCTCTTTCCATGTGCTCTTAGTCGCTATTTTGCTTTATTTTAAAGGAAGTACCCTTTTCAGGACTCCTAACCCCCTCGGGTGAGCATCATTTTAGTTCCAAGATCACTGAGTACCTCCACACCCCTGTAGGCCCGCTGAACAACAACGAGGCCCATAGGTCCCACGGAGGTCCTCTGTGTCTGCTGAGTCATGGGCAACACACTGCACTCTTTCTTGTGATATCTTGATTCACAGCACTCGCACAGGTTCAAGAGCAACGTTCAAACAAGTTCCAACATGCCGTGGAAATCGCACTCAATCCCTAGTCTGAGCTGCACAGAGAAAAACACTAGGCTTCTCCTTCCAATCAGGACCTCCTACCTGAAGTCACCCTGCCTCCAGGAGAAAGACGGCTTGCTTTCCTTTTGCAACTAAAGCCCAGTTTTTCCCGTACCACTGCAGGCTTTTGAAAAGGCACGGGCCAAGTGGCTTGCCTAGGGCGTTCCTTGGTGAGGCCCTGGGCCCAGTGGCCTTGCTAGGGCGTTCCTTGGTGAGGCCGTTCACTAGATGCAGAACACCCTTCCTCGAGAAGTTGATTCAGGGAAGCAACCAGTGTGTACTCGGTGTCTCTTTTGACTTGTTAAAAACCACAGAGATGTATGCTGCCTGTACCCATGGAAATGGGGGCATGATGGGACTAGCCTTGCTTTCCGTTTGGAAACCTCCATTCTTGCTGCCGTGAAGCTCCCTGAAATTCTCTGCTGTTGACAGGCCTCTGGCCACTGTAGGCATGGGTCTGGGAAGAAAATGAGTTTTCCTGGGTACACACGGAGCTTCATAGGCCAGGGTGGGGCTCACCTTGCCATGCTCTAGAGCTAAAGGGAATCTCAACGTGAGTCCTTGCCTCGAGGTAAGGCCCTGAGTAGCCCTGCAGAAAGGGAAGCATGCAGCTCTTTCCATGAGCTCTTAGTGGAGGTCTGTTTTATTTTAAAGGAAGTACCCTTTTCAGGAGGCCTAGGTCCTTCGGGTGAGCATCATTTTGGTTCCAAGATCACTGACTCCCTCCACACCCCTGTGGGCCTGCTGAGCAGCATTGAGTCCCATACCTCCCACGGAGGCTCTTTGTGTCTGCAGAGTCTCGGGCAACACACTGTACTTTACTTCAGGAGGGCTACATTTCCAGAGCACTCGAACAGCATCAGAACCACATTTCTAGGCAGTCCAACATGCCCTGGAAGTCTTCGACATTGCCCTCGTCTGAGCTGCCCTGAGAAAACACTCCGCTTCGAATTTACCGAGGACCTAGTTCCTGAAGTCACTCTCTTCAAGGAGAAATACAGCATCTTAACATGCTGTGTCGCTCACAGGGCAAGAAACGTGAGAACTTGCCTCGAGGTAAGGCCATGAAATGCTATGCAGAAGCAGAGGCGTGTAGCAGTTTCCATGAGGCCGCAGTCGCTTATCTTCAGCATTTTAAAGCCAGTACGCTTTTCAGGACACCTATGTGCCTCGCCTGGAAACCCTATTCCCTGCAAGAACACTGAGTACCCTCACGCTCCCCTGGCCCTTCTAAGCAATAGCCAGGCCAGGAGCTTTCCGACTCACAGTATGTATGCCGAGTGTAGGGCAGCACAGTGCACTCTTATTGGAACATTTTGCTTTAGCCAGCAATCGCACAGGTTCACGAGCACCGTTAAGCAAGTTCCAACAGGCCGTGGAAGTCGCTCTCATTCCCTAGTTTGAGCTGTACAGAGAGAAACAGTAAGCTTCTCCTTCCATTCAGGACCTCCTACCTGAAGTCACCCTGCCTCCTGAAGAAAGACGACCTCGTTTCTATTGCAACTAAAGCACAGTTTTTCCTGTAGCATGGCAGGCTTTTGAAGAGGCACGGGCCCAGAAGCCTAGCTAGGGCTTTCCTTGGTGAGGCCGTTCACTAGATGCAGAACACCCTGCCTCGAGAAGTTGATTCAGGGAAGCAACAACTGTGTACTCTGTGTCTCATTTGACTTGTTAAAAACCACAGAGATGTATGCTGCCTGTGCCCATGGAAATGGGGGCATGATGGGACTAGCCTTGCTTTCCGTTTGGAAAGCTCCATTCTTGCTTTCGTGAAGCTCCCTGAAATTCTCTGCTGTTGACAGGCCCCTGGCCACTGTAGGCTTGGGTCTGGGAAGAAAATGAGTTTTCTCTGGCTACACACGGAGCTTCATTGGCCGGGGTGGGGCGCATCTTGCCATGCTCTAGAGCTAAAGGGAATCTCAACGTGAGTCCTTGCCTCGAGGTAAGGCCCTGAGTAGCCATGGGGAAAGAGAGGCATGCAGCACTTTCCATGAGCTCATAGTCGCTGTTCTGTTTTATTTTAAAGGAAGGACCCTTTTCAGCACTCCTAGGACCCTCGAGGGAGCATTTTCGTTCCAATATCCCTGACTACCTCCACACCTCTGTAGGCTTGATGAGAACAACGTGGCCCAAAGGTCCTCGGAGGTCCTCTGTGTCTGCTGAATCATGGGCAACACACTGCACTCCCTCTTGTGATATCTTGATTCACAGCACTCGCACAGGTTCACGAGCACTGTTTTGGCAAGATCCAACTTGCTGTGGAAGTCTCACACATTCCTTAGTCTGAGCTGAACTGAGAAAAACACTAGGCTTCGCTTTCCTTCCAGGACCTCCTACCTCAAGTCACCCTGCCTCCAGGAAAAAATCGGTTGCGTTCGTATTGCAACTAAAGCACAGTCTTTCCTGTAGCACCCGGGCGTGTAGCAGTTTCCATGAGGCCGTAGGCGCTTATCTTCAGCATTTTAACGCCAGTACGCTTTTCAGGCTTTTGAAGAGGCACCGGCCCCAGGCCTAACTAGGGCGTTCCTTGGTTGAGGCGGCTCACTACATGCAGAACACCCTGCCTCTAGAATTTGATTCAGGGAAGGAACCAGTGTGTACTCTGTGTCTCTTTTGAGTTCTTTGAAACCACAGGGATGCATGCTGTTTTTGCCTATGGAAATGGGCTCATGTTGGTAGTAGACTTCCTTATCCATTTTGATAGCTCCAATCAGGCTGCCTTGAAGCTCCCTGAAATTCTCTGCTGTTCACAGGCCCCTGGCTATTGTACGCATTGGTCTGGGA
Organism: Balaenoptera physalus; assembly: GCF_965194825.1. NCBI lineage: Eukaryota > Metazoa > Chordata > Mammalia > Artiodactyla > Balaenopteridae > Balaenoptera > Balaenoptera physalus. Next base: position 119,578 of record NW_028125152.1, read on the forward strand.
AGAAAATGTGTTTTCTCTGGCTACACAGTGTGCTTCATAGTCCGCGGTGGGACTCATCTTGCCATGCTCTAGAGTTAAAGGGAATCTCAGATCTGTCCTTGCCTCGTGGTCAGGCCACGAGTGGCCATGCAGAAAGGGAGGCATGCAGCTCTTTCCATGTGCTCTTAGTCGCTATTTTGCTTTATTTTAAAGGAAGTACCCTTTTCAGGACTCCTAACCCCCTCGGGTGAGCATCATTTTAGTTCCAAGATCACTGAGTACCTCCACACCCCTGTAGGCCCGCTGAACAACAACGAGGCCCATAGGTCCCACGGAGGTCCTCTGTGTCTGCTGAGTCATGGGCAACACACAGCACTCTTTCTTGTGATATCTTGATTCACAGCACTCGCACAGGTTCACGAGCACCGTTTTGGCAAGCTCCAACTTGCTGTGGAAGTCTCACACATTCCCTAGTCTGAGCTGAACTGAGAAAAACACTAGGCTTCGCCTTCTTTCCAGGACCTCCTACCTCAAGTCACCCTGCCTCCAGGAAAAAATCGGTTGCGTTCGTATTGCAACTAAAGCACAGTCTTTCCTGTAGCACCCGGGCGTGTAGCAGTTTCCATGAGGCCGTAGTCGCTTATCTTCAGCATTTTAACGCCAGTACGCTTTTCAGGCTTTTGAAGAGGCACCGGCCCCAGGCCTAACTAGGGCGTTCCTTGGTTGAGGCGGCTCACTACATGCAGAACACCCTGCCTCGAGAATTTGATTCAGGGAAGGAACCAGTGTGTACTCTGTGTCTCTTTTGAGTTCTTTGAAACCACAGGGATGTATGCTGTTTGTGCCTATGGAAATGGGCTCATGTTGGTAGTAGACTTCCTTATCCATTTTGATAGCTCCATTCATGCTGCCTTGAAGCTCCCTGAAATTCTCTGCTGTTCACAGGCCCCTGGCTATTGTACGCATTGGTCTGGGAAGAAAATGTGTTTTCTCTGGCTACACAGTGTGCTTCATAGTCCGCGGTGGGACTCATCTTGCCATGCTCTAGAGTTAAAGGGAATCTCAGATCTGTCCTTGCCTCGTGGTCAGGCCCCGAGTGGCCATGCAGAAAGGGAGGCATGCAGCTCTTTCCATGTGCTCTTAGTCGCTATTTTGCTTTATTTTAAAGGAAGTACCCTTTTCAGGACTCCTAACCCCCTCGGGTGAGCATCATTTTAGTTCCAAGATCACTGAGTACCTCCACACCCCTGTAGGCCCGCTGAACAACAACGAGGCCCATAGGTCCCACGGAGGTCCTCTGTGTCTGCTGAGTCATGGGCAACACACTGCACTCTTTCTTGTGATATCTTGATTCACAGCACTCGCACAGGTTCAAGAGCAACGTTCAAACAAGTTCCAACATGTCGTGGAAATCGCACTCAATCCCTAGTCTGAGCTGCACAGAGAAAAACACTAGGCTTCTCCTTCCAATCAGGACCTCCTACCTGAAGTCACCCTGCCTCCAGGAGAAAGACGGCTTGCTTTCCTTTTGCAACTAAAGCCCAGTTTTTCCCGTACCACTGCAGGCTTTTGAAAAGGCACGGGCCAAGTGGCTTGCCTAGGGCGTTCCTTGGTGAGGCCCTGGGCCCAGTGGCCTTGCTAGGGCGTTCCTTGGTGAGGCCGTTCACTAGATGCAGAACACCCTTCCTCGAGAAGTTGATTCAGGGAAGCAACCAGTGTGTACTCGGTGTCTCTTTTGACTTGTTAAAAACCACAGAGATGTATGCTGCCTGTACCCATGGAAATGGGGGCATGATGGGACTAGCCTTGCTTTCCGTTTGGAAAACTCCATTCTTGCTGCCGTGAAGCTCCCTGAAATTCTCTGCTGTTGACAGGCCTCTGGCCACTGTAGGCATGGGTCTGGGAAGAAAATGAGTTTTCCTGGGTACACACGGAGCTTCATAGGCCAGGGTGGGGCTCACCTTGCCATGCTCTAGAGCTAAAGGGAATCTCAACGTGAGTCCTTGCCTCGAGGTAAGGCCCTGAGTAGCCCTGCAGAAAGGGAAGCATGCAGCTCTTTCCATGAGCTCTTAGTGGAGGTCTGTTTTATTTTAAAGGAAGTACCCTTTTCAGGAGGCCTAGGTCCTTCGGGTGAGCATCATTTTGGTTCCAAGATCACTGACTCCCTCCACACCCCTGTGGGCCTGCTGAGCAGCATTGAGTCCCATACCTCCCACGGAGGCTCTTTGTGTCTGCAGAGTCTCGGGCAACACACTGTACTTTACTTCAGGAGGGCTACATTTCCAGAGCACTCGAACAGCATCAGAACCACATTTCTAGGCAGTCCAACATGCCCTGGAAGTCTTCGACATTGCCCTCGTCTGAGCTGCCCTGAGAAAACACTCTGCTTCGAATTTACCGAGGACCTAGTTCCTGAAGTCACTCTCTTCAAGGAGAAATACAGCATCTTAACATGCTGTGTCGCTCACAGGGCAAGAAACGTGAGAACTTGCCTCGAGGTAAGGCCATGAAATGCTATGCAGAAGCAGAGGCGTGTAGCAGTTTCTATGAGGCCGCAGTCGCTTATCTTCAGCATTTTAAAGCCAGTACGCTTTTCAGGACACCTATGTGCCTCGCCTGGAAACCCTATTCCCTGCAAGAACACTGAGTACCCTCACGCTCCCCTGGCCCTTCTAAGCAATAGCCAGGCCAGGAGCTTTCCGACTCACAGTATGTATGCCGAGTGTAGGGCAGCACAGTGCACTCTTATTGGAACATTTTGCTTTAGCCAGCAATCGCACAGGTTCACGAGCACCGTTAAGCAAGTTCCAACAGGCCGTGGAAGTCGCTCTCATTCCCTAGTTTGAGCTGTACAGAGAGAAACAGTAAGCTTCTCCTTCCATTCAGGACCTCCTACCTGAAGTCACCCTGCCTCCTGAAGAAAGACGACCTCGTTTCTATTGCAACTAAAGCACAGTTTTTCCTGTAGCATGGCAGGCTTTTGAAGAGGCACGGGCCCAGAAGCCTAGCTAGGGCTTTCCTTGGTGAGGCCGTTCACTAGATGCAGAACACCCTGCCTCGAGAAGTTGATTCAGGGAAGCAACAACTGTGTACTCTGTGTCTCATTTGACTTGTTAAAAACCACAGAGATGTATGCTGCCTGTGCCCATGGAAATGGGGGCATGATGGGACAGCCTTGCTTTCCATTTGGAAAGCACCATTCTTGCTTTCGTGAAGCTCCCTGAAATTCTCTGCTGTTGACAGGCCCCTGGCCACTGTAGGCTTGGGTCTGGGAAGAAAATGAGTTTTCTCTGGCTACACCCGGAGCTTCATTGGCCGGGGTGGGGCGCATCTTGCCATGCTCTAGAGCTAAAGGGAATCTCAACGTGAGTCCTTGCCTCGAGGTAAGGCCCTGAGTAGCTATGGGGAAAGAGAGGCATGCAGCTCTTTCCATGAGCTCATAGTCGCTGTTCTGCTTTATTTTAAAGGAAGGACCCTTTTCAGCACTCCTAGGACCCTCGAGGGAGCATTTTCGTTCCAATATCCCTGACTACCTCCACACCTCTGTAGGCCTGCTGAGAACAACGTGGCCCATAGGTCCCTCGGAAGTCCTCTGTGTCTGCTGAATCATGGGAAACACACTGCACTCTTTCTTGTATTATAATGATTCACAGCACTCGCACAGGTTCACGAGCACCGTTTTGGCAAGATCCAACTTGCTGTGGAAGTCTCACACTTTCCCTAGTCTGAGCTGAACTGAGAAAAACACTAGGCTTCGCCTTCCTTCCAGGACCTCCTACCTGAAGTCACCCTGCCTCCAGGAAAAAATCGGTTGCGTTCGTATTGCAACTAAAGCACAGTCTTTCCTGTAGCACCCGGGCGTGTAGCAGTTTCCATGAGGCCGTAGTCGCTTATCTTCAGCATTTTAACGCCAGTACGCTTTTCAGGCTTTTGAAGAGGCACAGGCCCCAGGCCTAACTAGGGCGTTCCTTAGTTGAGGCGGTTCACTACATGCAGAACACCCTGCCTCGAGAATTTGATTCAGGGAAGGAACCAGTGTGTACTCTGTGTCTCTTTTGAGTTCTTTGAAACCACAGGGATGTATGCTGTTTGTGCCTATGGAAATGAGCTCATGTTGGTAGTAGACTTCCTTATCCATTTTGATAGCTCCATTCATGCTGCCTTGAAGCTCCCTGAAATTCTCTGCTGTTCACAGGCCCCTGGCTATTGTACGCATTGGTCTGGGAAGAATATGTGTTTTCTCTGGCTACACAGTGTGCTTCATAGTCCGCGGTGGGACTCATCTTGCCATGCTCTAGAGTTAAAGGGAATCTCAGATCTGTCCTTGCCTCGTGGTGAGGCCCCGAGTGGCCATGCAGAAAGGGTGGCATGCAGCTCTTTCCATGTGCTCCTAGTCGCTATTTTGCTTTATTTTAAAGGAAGTACCCTTTTCAGGACTCCTAACCCCCTCGGGTGAGCATCATTTTAGTTCCAAGATCACTGAGTACCTCCACACCCCTGTAGGCCCGCTGAACAACAACGAGGCCCATAGGTCCCTCGGAGGACCTCTGTGTCTGCTGAGTCATGGGCAACACACTGCACTCTTTCTTGTGATATCTTGATTCACAGCACTCGCACAGGTTCAAGAGCAACGTTCAAACAAGTTCCAACATGCCGTGGAAATCGCACTCAATCCCTAGTCTGAGCTGCACAGAGAAAAACACTAGGCTTCTCCTTCGAATCAAGACCTCCTACCTGAAGTCACCCTGCCTCCAGGAGAAAGACGGCTTGCTTTCCTTTTGCTACTAAAGTCCAGTTTTTCCCGTACCACTGCAGGCTTTTGAAAAGGCACGGGCCAAGTGGCTTGCCTAGGGCGTTCCTTGGTGAGGCCCTGGGCCCAGGGGCCTTGCTAGGGCGTTCCTTGGTGAGGCCGTTCACTAGATGCAGAACACCCTTCCTAGAGAAGTTGATTCAGAGAAGCAACCAGTGTGTACTCGGTGTCTCTTTTGACTTTTTAAAAACCACAGAGATGTATGCTGCCTGTACCCATGGAAATGGGGGCATGATGGGACTAGCCTTGCTTTCCGTTTGGAAACCTCCATTCTTGCTGCCGTGAAGCTCCCTGAAATTCTCTGCTGTTGACAGGCCTCTGGCCACTGTAGGCATGGGTCTGGGAAGAAAATGAGTTTTCCTGGGTACACACGGAGCTTCATAGGCCAGGGTGGGGCTCACCTTGCCATGCTCTAGAGCTAAAGGGAATCTCAACGTGAGTTCTTGCCTCGAAGTATGGCCCTCAGTAGCCCTACAGAAAGGGAAGCATGCAGCTCTTTCCATGAGCTCTTAGTGGAGGTCTGTTTTATTTTAAAGGAAGTACCCTTTTCAGGAGGCCTAGGCCCTTCGGGTGAGGATCATTTTGGTTCCAAGATCACTGACTCCCTCCACACCCCTGTGGGCCTGCTGAGCAGCATTGAGTCCCATACCTCCCACGGAGGCTCTTTGTGTCTGCAGAGTCTCGGGCAACACACTGTACTTTACTTCAGGAGGGCTACATTTCCAGAGCACTCGAACAGCATCAGAACCACATTTCTAGGCAGTCCAACATGCCCTGGAAGTCTTCGACATTGCCCTCGTCTGAGCTGCCCTGAGAAAACACTCTGCTTCGAATTTACCGAGGACCTAGTTCCTGAAGTCACTCTCTTCAAGGAGAAATACAGCATCTTAACATGCTGTGTCGCTCACAGGGCAAGAAATGTGAGAACTTGCCTCGAGGTAAGGCCATGAAATGCTATGCAGAAGCAGAGGCGTGTAGCAGTTTCCATGAGGCCGCAGTCGATAATCTTCAGCATTTTAAAGCCAGTACGCTTTTCAGGACACCTATGTGCCTCGCCTGGAATCCCTATTCCTTGCAAGAACACTGAGTACCCTCAGGCTCCCCTGGCCCTTCTAAGCAATAGCCAGGCCAGGAGCTTTCCGACTCACAGTGTGTATGCCGAGTGTAGGGCAACACAGTGCACTCTTTTTGGAACATCTTGCTTTAGCCAGCAATCGCACAGGTTCACGAGCACCGTTAAGCAAGTTCCAACAGGCCGTGGAAGTCGCTCTCATTCCCTAGTTTGAGCTGTACAGAGAGAAACAGTAAGCTTCTCCTTCCATTCAGGACCTCCTACCTGAAGTCACCCTGCCTCCTGAAGAAAGGCGACCTCGTTTCTATTGCAACTAAAGCACAGTTTTTCCTGTAGCATGGCAGGCTTTTGAAGAGGCACGGGCCCAGAAGCCTTGTTAGGGCTTTCCTTGGTGAGGCCGTTCACTAGATGCAGAACACCCTGCCTCGAGAAGTTGATTCAGGGAAGCAACAACTGTGTACTCTGTGTCTCATTTGACTTGTTAAAAACCACAGAGATGTATGCTGCCTGTGCCCATGGAAATGGGGGCATGATGGGACTAGCCTTGCTTTCCATTTGGAAAGCTCCATTCTTGCTTTCGTGAAGCTCCCTGAAATTCTCTGCTGTTGACAGGCCCCTGGCCACTGTAGGCTTGGGTCTGGGAAGAAAATGAGTTTTCTCTGGCTACACTCGGAGCTTCATTGCCCGGGGTGGGGCGCATCTTGCCATGCTCTAGAGCTAAAGGGAATCTCAACGTGAGTCCTTGCCTCGAGGTAAGGCCCTGAGTAGCCATGGGGAAAGAGAGGCATGCAGCTCTTTCCATGAGCTCATAGTCGCTGTTCTGCTTTATTTTAAAGGAAGGAACCTTTTCAGCACTCCTAGGACCCTCGAGGGAGCATTTTCGTTCCAATATCCCTGACTACCTCCACACCTCTGTAGGCCTGCTGAGAACAACGTGGCCCATAGGTCCCTCGGAGGTCCTCTGTGTCTGCTGAATCATGGGCAACACACTGCACTCTTTGTTGTGATATCTTGATTCACAGCACTCGCACAGGTTCACGAGCACCGTTTTGGCAAGATGCAACTTGCTGTGGAAGTCTCACACATTCCCTAGTCTGAGGTGAACTGAGAAAAACACTAGGCTTCGCCTTCCTTCCAGGACCTCCTACCTGAAGTCACCCTGCCTCCAGGAAAAAATCGGTTGCGTTCGTATTGCAACTAAAGCACAGTCTTTCCTGTAGCACCCGGGCGTGTAGCAGTTTCCATGAGGTCGTAGTCGCTTATCTTCAGCATTTTAACGCCAGTACGCTTTTCAGGCTTTTGAAGAGGCACCGGCCCCAGGCCTAACTAGGGCGTTCCTTGGTTGAGGCGGTTCACTACATGCAGAACACCCTGCCTCGAGAATTTGATTCAGGGAAGGAACCAGTGTGTACTCTCTGTCTCTTTTGAGTTCTTTGAAACCACAGGGATGTATGCTGTTTGTGCCTATGGAAATGGGCTCATGTTGGTAGTAGACTTCCTTATCCATTTTTATAGCTCCATTCATGCTGCCTTGAAGCTCCCTGAAATTCTCTGCTGTTCACAGGCCCCTGGCTATTGTACGCATTGGTCTGGGAAGAAAATGTGTTTTCTCTGGCTACACAGTGTGCTTCATAGTCCGCGGTGGGACTCATCTTGCCATGCTCTAGAGTTAAAGGGAATCTCAGATCTGTCCTTGCCTCGTGGTGAGGCCCCGAGTGGCCATGCAGAAAGGGAGGCATGCAGCTCTTTCCATGTGCTCTTAGTCGCTATTTTGCTTTATTTTAAAGGAAGTACCCTTTTCAGGACTCCTAACCCCCTCGGGTGAGCATCATTTTAGTTCCAAGATCACTGAGTACCTCCACACCCCTGTAGGCCCGCTGAACAACAACGAGGCCCATAGGTCCCACGGAGGTCCTCTGTGTCTGCTGAGTCATGGGCAACACACTGCACTCTTTCTTGTGATATCTTGATTCACAGCACTCGCACAGGTTCAAGAGCAACGTTCAAACAAGTTCCAACATGCCGTGGAAATCGCACTCAATCCCTAGTCTGAGCTGCACAGAGAAAAACACTAGGCTTCTCCTTCGAATCAAGACCTCCTACCTGAAGTCACCCTGCCTCCAGGAGAAAGACGGCTTGCTTTCCTTTTGCTACTAAAGTCCAGTTTTTCCCGTACCACTGCAGGCTTTTGAAAAGGCACGGGCCAAGTGGCTTGCCTAGGGCGTTCCTTGGTGAGGCCCTGGGCCCAGGGGCCTTGCTAGGGCGTTCCTTGGTGAGGCCGTTCACTAGATGCAGAACACCCTTCCTAGAGAAGTTGATTCAGAGAAGCAACCAGTGTGTACTCGGTGTCTCTTTTGACTTTTTAAAAACCACAGAGATGTATGCTGCCTGTACCCATGGAAATGGGGGCATGATGGGACTAGCCTTGCTTTCCGTTTGGAAACCTCCATTCTTGCTGCCGTGAAGCTCCCTGAAATTCTCTGCTGTTGACAGGCCTCTGGCCACTGTAGGCATGGGTCTGGGAAGAAAATGAGTTTTCCTGGGTACACACGGAGCTTCATAGGCCAGGGTGGGGCTCACCTTGCCATGCTCTAGAGCTAAAGGGAATCTCAACGTGAGTTCTTGCCTCGAGGTAAGGCCCTGAGTAGCCCTGCAGAAAGGGAAGCATGCAGCTCTTTCCATGAGCTCTTAGTGGAGGTCTGTTTTATTTTAAAGGAAGTACCCTTTTCAGGAGGCCTAGGCCCTTCGGGTGAGCATCATTTTGGTTCCAAGATCACTGACTCCCTCCACACCCCTGTGGGCCTGCTGAGCAGCATTGAGTCCCATACCTCCCACGGAGGCTCTTTGTGTCTGCAGAGTCTCGGGCAACACACTGTACTTTACTTCAGGAGGGCTACATTTCCAGAGCACTCGAACAGCATCAGAACCACATTTCTAGGCAGTCCAACATGCCCTGGAAGTCTTCGACATTGCCCTCGTCTGAGCTGCCCTGAGAAAACACTCTGCTTCGAATTTACCGAGGACCTAGTTCCTGAAGTCACTCTCTTCAAGGAGAAATACAGCATCTTAACATGCTGTGTCGCTCACAGGGCAAGAAATGTGAGAACTTGCCTCGAGGTAAGGCCATGAAATGCTATGCAGAAGCAGAGGCGTGTAGCCGTTTCCATGAGGCCACAGTCGCTTATCTTCAGCATTTTAAAGCCAGTACGCTTTTCAGGACACCTATGTGCCTCGCCTGGAAACCCTATTCCCTGCAAGAACACTGAGTACCCTCACGCTCCCCTGGCCCTTCTAAGCAATAGCCAGGCCAGGAGCTTTCCGACTCACAGTATGTATGCCGAGTGTAGGGCAGCACAGTGCACTCTTATTGGAACATTTTGCTTTAGCCAGCAATCGCACAGGTTCACGAGCACCGTTAAGCAAGTTCCAACAGGCCGTGGAAGTCGCTCTCATTCCCTAGTTTGAGCTGTACAGAGAGAAACAGTAAGCTTCTCCTTCCATTCAGGACCTCCTACCTGAAGTCACCCTGCCTCCTGAAGAAAGACGACCTCGTTTCTATTGCAACTAAAGCACAGTGTTTCCTGTAGCATGGCAGGCTTTTGAAGAGGCACGGGCCCAGAAGCCTAGCTAGGGCTTTCCTTGGTGAGGCCGTTCACTAGATGCAGAACACCCTGCCTCGAGAAGTTGATTCAGGGAAGCAACAACTGTGTACTCTGTGTCTCATTTGACTTGTTAAAAACCACAGAGATGTATGCTGCCTGTGCCCATGGAAATGGGGGCATGATGGGACAGCCTTGCTTTCCATTTGGAAAGCACCATTCTTGCTTTCGTGAAGCTCCCTGAAATTCTCTGCTGTTGACAGGCCCCTGGCCACTGTAGGCTTGGGTCTGGGAAGAAAATGAGTTTTCTCTGGCTACACCCGGAGCTTCATTGGCCGGGGTGGGGCGCATCTTGCCATGCTCTAGAGCTAAAGGGAATCTCAACGTGAGTCCTTGCCTCGAGGTAAGGCCCTGAGTAGCTATGGGGAAAGAGAGGCATGCAGCTCTTTCCATGAGCTCATAGTCGCTGTTCTGCTTTATTTTAAAGGAAGGACCCTTTTCAGCACTCCTAGGACCCTCGAGGGAGCATTTTCGTTCCAATATCCCTGACTACCTCCACACCTCTGTAGGCCTGCTGAGAACAACGTGGCCCATAGGTCCCTCGGAAGTCCTCTGTGTCTGCTGAATCATGGGAAACACACTGCACTCTTTCTTGTATTATAATGATTCACAGCACTCGCACAGGTTCACGAGCACCGTTTTGGCAAGATCCAACTTGCTGTGGAAGTCTCACACTTTCCCTAGTCTGAGCTGAACTGAGAAAAACACTAGGCTTCGCCTTCCTTCCAGGACCTCCTACCTCAAGTCACCCTGCCTCCAGGAAAAAATCGGTTGCGTTCGTATTGCAACTAAAGCACAGTCTTTCCTGTAGCACCCGGGCGTGTAGCAGTTTCCATGAGGCCGTAGTCGCTTATCTTCAGCATTTTAACGCCAGTACGCTTTTCAGGCTTTTGAAGAGGCACAGGCCCCAGGCCTAACTAGGGCGTTCCTTAGTTGAGGCGGTTCACTACATGCAGAACACCCTGCCTCGAGAATTTGATTCAGGGAAGGAACCAGTGTGTACTCTGTGTCTCTTTTGAGTTCTTTGAAACCACAGGGATGTATGCTGTTTGTGCCTATGGAAATGGGCTCATGTTGGTAGTAGACTTCCTTATCCATTTTGATAGCTCCATTCATGCTGCCTTGAAGCTCCCTGAAATTCTCTGCTGTTCACAGGCCCCTGGCTATTGTACGCAGTGGTCTGGGAAGAAAATGTGTTTTCTCTGGCTACACAGTGTGCTTCATAGTCCGCGGTGGGACTCATCTTGCCATGCTCTAGAGTTAAAGGGAATCTCAGATCTGTCCTTGCCTCGTGGTCAGGCCCCGAGTGGCCATGCAGAAAGGGAGGCATGCAGCTCTTTCCATGTGCTCTTAGTCGCTATTTTGCTTTATTTTAAAGGAAGTACCCTTTTCAGGACTCCTAACCCCCTCGGGTGAGCATCATTTTAGTTCCAAGATCACTGAGTACCTCCACACCCCTGTAGGCCCGCTGAACAACAACGAGGCCCATAGGTCCCACGGAGGTCCTCTGTGTCTGCTGAGTCATGGGCAACACACTGCACTCTTTCTTGTGATATCTTGATTCACAGCACTCGCACAGGTTCAAGAGCAACGTTCAAACAAGTTCCAACATGCCGTGGAAATCGCACTCAATCCCTAGTCTGAGCTGCACAGAGAAAAACACTAGGCTTCTCCTTCCAATCAGGACCTCCTACCTGAAGTCACCCTGCCTCCAGGAGAAAGACGGCTTGCTTTCCTTTTGCTACTAAAGTCCAGTTTTTCCCGTACCACTGCAGGCTTTTGAAAAGGCACGGGCCAAGTGGCTTGCCTAGGGCGTTCCTTGGTGAGGCCCTGGGCCCAGGGGCCTTGCTAGGGCGTTCCTTGGTGAGGCCGTTCACTAGATGCAGAACACCCTTCCTAGAGAAGTTGATTCAGAGAAGCAACCAGTGTGTACTCGGTGTCTCTTTTGACTTTTTAAAAACCACAGAGATGTATGCTGCCTGTACCCATGGAAATGGGGGCATGATGGGACTAGCCTTGCTTTCCGTTTGGAAACCTCCATTCTTGCTGCCGTGAAGCTCCCTGAAATTCTCTGCTGTTGACAGGCCTCTGGCCACTGTAGGCATGGGTCTGGGAAGAAAATGAGTTTTCCTGGGTACACACGGAGCTTCATAGGCCAGGGTGGGGCTCACCTTGCCATGCTCTAGAGCTAAAGGGAATCTCAACGTGAGTTCTTGCCTCGAAGTATGGCCCTCAGTAGCCCTACAGAAAGGGAAGCATGCAGCTCTTTCCATGAGCTCTTAGTGGAGGTCTGTTTTATTTTAAAGGAAGTACCCTTTTCAGGAGGCCTAGGCCCTTCGGGTGAGGATCATTTTGGTTCCAAGATCACTGACTCCCTCCACACCCCTGTGGGCCTGCTGAGCAGCATTGAGTCCCATACCTCCCACGGAGGCTCTTTGTGTCTGCAGAGTCTCGGGCAACACACTGTACTTTACTTCAGGAGGGCTACATTTCCAGAGCACTCGAACAGCATCAGAACCACATTTCTAGGCAGTCCAACATGCCCTGGAAGTCTTCGACATTGCCCTCGTCTGAGCTGCCCTGAGAAAACACTCTGCTTCGAATTTACCGAGGACCTAGTTCCTGAAGTCACTCTCTTCAAGGAGAAATACAGCATCTTAACATGCTGTGTCGCTCACAGGGCAAGAAATGTGAGAACTTGCCTCGAGGTAAGGCCATGAAATGCTATGCAGAAGCAGAGGCGTGTAGCAGTTTCCATGAGGCCGCAGTCGATAATCTTCAGCATTTTAAAGCCAGTACGCTTTTCAGGACACCTATGTGCCTCGCCTGGAATCCCTATTCCTTGCAAGAACACTGAGTACCCTCAGGCTCCCCTGGCCCTTCTAAGCAATAGCCAGGCCAGGAGCTTTCCGACTCACAGTGTGTATGCCGAGTGTAGGGCAACACAGTGCACTCTTTTTGGAACATCTTGCTTTAGCCAGCAATCGCACAGGTTCACGAGCACCGTTAAGCAAGTTCCAACAGGCCGTGGAAGTCGCTCTCATTCCCTAGTTTGAGCTGTACAGAGAGAAACAGTAAGCTTCTCCTTCCATTCAGGACCTCCTACCTGAAGTCACCCTGCCTCCTGAAGAAAGGCGACCTCGTTTCTATTGCAACTAAAGCACAGTTTTTCCTGTAGCATGGCAGGCTTTTGAAGAGGCACGGGCCCAGAAGCCTTGTTAGGGCTTTCCTTGGTGAGGCCGTTCACTAGATGCAGAACACCCTGCCTCGAGAAGTTGATTCAGGGAAGCAACAACTGTGTACTCTGTGTCTCATTTGACTTGTTAAAAACCACAGAGATGTATGCTGCCTGTGCCCATGGAAATGGGGGCATGATGGGACTAGCCTTGCTTTCCATTTGGAAAGCTCCATTCTTGCTTTCGTGAAGCTCCCTGAAATTCTCTGCTGTTGACAGGCCCCTGGCCACTGTAGGCTTGGGTCTGGGAAGAAAATGAGTTTTCTCTGGCTACACTCGGAGCTTCATTGCCCGGGGTGGGGCGCATCTTGCCATGCTCTAGAGCTAAAGGGAATCTCAACGTGAGTCCTTGCCTCGAGGTAAGGCCCTGAGTAGCCATGGGGAAAGAGAGGCATGCAGCTCTTTCCATGAGCTCATAGTCGCTGTTCTGCTTTATTTTAAAGGAAGGAACCTTTTCAGCACTCCTAGGACCCTCGAGGGAGCATTTTCGTTCCAATATCCCTGACTACCTCCACACCTCTGTAGGCCTGCTGAGAACAACGTGGCCCATAGGTCCCTCGGAGGTCCTCTGTGTCTGCTGAATCATGGGCAACACACTGCACTCTTTGTTGTGATATCTTGATTCACAGCACTCGCACAGGTTCACGAGCACCGTTTTGGCAAGATGCAACTTGCTGTGGAAGTCTCACACATTCCCTAGTCTGAGGTGAACTGAGAAAAACACTAGGCTTCGCCTTCCTTCCAGGACCTCCTACCTGAAGTCACCCTGCCTCCAGGAAAAAATCGGTTGCGTTCGTATTGCAACTAAAGCACAGTCTTTCCTGTAGCACCCGGGCGTGTAGCAGTTTCCATGAGGTCGTAGTCGCTTATCTTCAGCATTTTAACGCCAGTACGCTTTTCAGGCTTTTGAAGAGGCACCGGCCCCAGGCCTAACTAGGGCGTTCCTTGGTTGAGGCGGTTCACTACATGCAGAACACCCTGCCTCGAGAATTTGATTCAGGGAAGGAACCAGTGTGTACTCTCTGTCTCTTTTGAGTTCTTTGAAACCACAGGGATGTATGCTGTTTGTGCCTATGGAAATGGGCTCATGTTGGTAGTAGACTTCCTTATCCATTTTTATAGCTCCATTCATGCTGCCTTGAAGCTCCCTGAAATTCTCTGCTGTTCACAGGCCCCTGGCTATTGTACGCATTGGTCTGGGAAGAAAATGTGTTTTCTCTGGCTACACAGTGTGCTTCATAGTCCGCGGTGGGACTCATCTTGCCATGCTCTAGAGTTAAAGGGAATCTCAGATCTGTCCTTGCCTCGTGGTGAGGCCCCGAGTGGCCATGCAGAAAGGGAGGCATGCAGCTCTTTCCATGTGCTCTTAGTCGCTATTTTGCTTTATTTTAAAGGAAGTACCCTTTTCAGGACTCCTAACCCCCTCGGGTGAGCATCATTTTAGTTCCAAGATCACTGAGTACCTCCACACCCCTGTAGGCCCGCTGAACAACAACGAGGCCCATAGGTCCCACGGAGGTCCTCTGTGTCTGCTGAGTCATGGGCAACACACTGCACTCTTTCTTGTGATATCTTGATTCACAGCACTCGCACAGGTTCAAGAGCAACGTTCAAACAAGTTCCAACATGCCGTGGAAATCGCACTCAATCCCTAGTCTGAGCTGCACAGAGAAAAACACTAGGCTTCTCCTTCGAATCAAGACCTCCTACCTGAAGTCACCCTGCCTCCAGGAGAAAGACGGCTTGCTTTCCTTTTGCTACTAAAGTCCAGTTTTTCCCGTACCACTGCAGGCTTTTGAAAAGGCACGGGCCAAGTGGCTTGCCTAGGGCGTTCCTTGGTGAGGCCCTGGGCCCAGGGGCCTTGCTAGGGCGTTCCTTGGTGAGGCCGTTCACTAGATGCAGAACACCCTTCCTAGAGAAGTTGATTCAGAGAAGCAACCAGTGTGTACTCGGTGTCTCTTTTGACTTTTTAAAAACCACAGAGATGTATGCTGCCTGTACCCATGGAAATGGGGGCATGATGGGACTAGCCTTGCTTTCCGTTTGGAAACCTCCATTCTTGCTGCCGTGAAGCTCCCTGAAATTCTCTGCTGTTGACAGGCCTCTGGCCACTGTAGGCATGGGTCTGGGAAGAAAATGAGTTTTCCTGGGTACACACGGAGCTTCATAGGCCAGGGTGGGGCTCACCTTGCCATGCTCTAGAGCTAAAGGGAATCTCAACGTGAGTTCTTGCCTCGAGGTAAGGCCCTGAGTAGCCCTGCAGAAAGGGAAGCATGCAGCTCTTTCCATGAGCTCTTAGTGGAGGTCTGTTTTATTTTAAAGGAAGTACCCTTTTCAGGAGGCCTAGGCCCTTCGGGTGAGCATCATTTTGGTTCCAAGATCACTGACTCCCTCCACACCCCTGTGGGCCTGCTGAGCAGCATTGAGTCCCATACCTCCCACGGAGGCTCTTTGTGTCTGCAGAGTCTCGGGCAACACACTGTACTTTACTTCAGGAGGGCTACATTTCCAGAGCACTCGAACAGCATCAGAACCACATTTCTAGGCAGTCCAACATGCCCTGGAAGTCTTCGACATTGCCCTCGTCTGAGCTGCCCTGAGAAAACACTCTGCTTCGAATTTACCGAGGACCTAGTTCCTGAAGTCACTCTCTTCAAGGAGAAATACAGCATCTTAACATGCTGTGTCGCTCACAGGGCAAGAAATGTGAGAACTTGCCTCGAGGTAAGGCCATGAAATGCTATGCAGAAGCAGAGGCGTGTAGCAGTTTCCATGAGGCCGCAGTCGATAATCTTCAGCATTTTAAAGCCAGTACGCTTTTCAGGACACCTATGTGCCTCGCCTGGAATCCCTATTCCTTGCAAGAACACTGAGTACCCTCAGGCTCCCCTGGCCCTTCTAAGCAATAGCCAGGCCAGGAGCTTTCCGACTCACAGTGTGTATGCCGAGTGTAGGGCAACACAGTGCACTCTTTTTGGAACATCTTGCTTTAGCCAGCAATCGCACAGGTTCACGAGCACCGTTAAGCAAGTTCCAACAGGCCGTGGAAGTCGCTCTCATTCCCTAGTTTGAGCTGTACAGAGAGAAACAGTAAGCTTCTCCTTCCATTCAGGACCTCCTACCTGAAGTCACCCTGCCTCCTGAAGAAAGGCGACCTCGTTTCTATTGCAACTAAAGCACAGTTTTTCCTGTAGCATGGCAGGCTTTTGAAGAGGCACGGGCCCAGAAGCCTTGTTAGGGCTTTCCTTGGTGAGGCCGTTCACTAGATGCAGAACACCCTGCCTCGAGAAGTTGATTCAGGGAAGCAACAACTGTGTACTCTGTGTCTCATTTGACTTGTTAAAAACCACAGAGATGTATGCTGCCTGTGCCCATGGAAATGGGGGCATGATGGGACTAGCCTTGCTTTCCATTTGGAAAGCTCCATTCTTGCTTTCGTGAAGCTCCCTGAAATTCTCTGCTGTTGACAGGCCCCTGGCCACTGTAGGCTTGGGTCTGGGAAGAAAATGAGTTTTCTCTGGCTACACTCGGAGCTTCATTGCCCGGGGTGGGGCGCATCTTGCCATGCTCTAGAGCTAAAGGGAATCTCAACGTGAGTCCTTGCCTCGAGGTAAGGCCCTGAGTAGCCATGGGGAAAGAGAGGCATGCAGCTCTTTCCATGAGCTCATAGTCGCTGTTCTGCTTTATTTTAAAGGAAGGAACCTTTTCAGCACTCCTAGGACCCTCGAGGGAGCATTTTCGTTCCAATATCCCTGACTACCTCCACACCTCTGTAGGCCTGCTGAGAACAACGTGGCCCATAGGTCCCTCGGAGGTCCTCTGTGTCTGCTGAATCATGGGCAACACACTGCACTCTTTGTTGTGATATCTTGATTCACAGCACTCGCACAGGTTCACGAGCACCGTTTTGGCAAGATGCAACTTGCTGTGGAAGTCTCACACATTCCCTAGTCTGAGGTGAACTGAGAAAAACACTAGGCTTCGCCTTCCTTCCAGGACCTCCTACCTGAAGTCACCCTGCCTCCAGGAAAAAATCGGTTGCGTTCGTATTGCAACTAAAGCACAGTCTTTCCTGTAGCACCCGGGCGTGTAGCAGTTTCCATGAGGTCGTAGTCGCTTATCTTCAGCATTTTAACGCCAGTACGCTTTTCAGGCTTTTGAAGAGGCACCGGCCCCAGGCCTAACTAGGGCGTTCCTTGGTTGAGGCGGTTCACTACATGCAGAACACCCTGCCTCGAGAATTTGATTCAGGGAAGGAACCAGTGTGTACTCTCTGTCTCTTTTGAGTTCTTTGAAACCACAGGGATGTATGCTGTTTGTGCCTATGGAAATGGGCTCATGTTGGTAGTAGACTTCCTTATCCATTTTTATAGCTCCATTCATGCTGCCTTGAAGCTCCCTGAAATTCTCTGCTGTTCACAGGCCCCTGGCTATTGTACGCATTGGTCTGGGAAGAAAATGTGTTTTCTCTGGCTACACAGTGTGCTTCATAGTCCGCGGTGGGACTCATCTTGCCATGCTCTAGAGTTAAAGGGAATCTCAGATCTGTCCTTGCCTCGTGGTGAGGCCCCGAGTGGCCATGCAGAAAGGGAGGCATGCAGCTCTTTCCATGTGCTCTTAGTCGCTATTTTGCTTTATTTTAAAGGAAGTACCCTTTTCAGGACTCCTAACCCCCTCGGGTGAGCATCATTTTAGTTCCAAGATCACTGAGTACCTCCACACCCCTGTAGGCCCGCTGAACAACAACGAGGCCCATAGGTCCCACGGAGGTCCTCTGTGTCTGCTGAGTCATGGGCAACACACTGCACTCTTTCTTGTGATATCTTGATTCACAGCACTCGCACAGGTTCAAGAGCAACGTTCAAACAAGTTCCAACATGCCGTGGAAATCGCACTCAATCCCTAGTCTGAGCTGCACAGAGAAAAACACTAGGCTTCTCCTTCGAATCAAGACCTCCTACCTGAAGTCACCCTGCCTCCAGGAGAAAGACGGCTTGCTTTCCTTTTGCTACTAAAGTCCAGTTTTTCCCGTACCACTGCAGGCTTTTGAAAAGGCACGGGCCAAGTGGCTTGCCTAGGGCGTTCCTTGGTGAGGCCCTGGGCCCAGGGGCCTTGCTAGGGCGTTCCTTGGTGAGGCCGTTCACTAGATGCAGAACACCCTTCCTAGAGAAGTTGATTCAGAGAAGCAACCAGTGTGTACTCGGTGTCTCTTTTGACTTTTTAAAAACCACAGAGATGTATGCTGCCTGTACCCATGGAAATGGGGGCATGATGGGACTAGCCTTGCTTTCCGTTTGGAAACCTCCATTCTTGCTGCCGTGAAGCTCCCTGAAATTCTCTGCTGTTGACAGGCCTCTGGCCACTGTAGGCATGGGTCTGGGAAGAAAATGAGTTTTCCTGGGTACACACGGAGCTTCATAGGCCAGGGTGGGGCTCACCTTGCCATGCTCTAGAGCTAAAGGGAATCTCAACGTGAGTTCTTGCCTCGAGGTAAGGCCCTGAGTAGCCCTGCAGAAAGGGAAGCATGCAGCTCTTTCCATGAGCTCTTAGTGGAGGTCTGTTTTATTTTAAAGGAAGTACCCTTTTCAGGAGGCCTAGGCCCTTCGGGTGAGCATCATTTTGGTTCCAAGATCACTGACTCCCTCCACACCCCTGTGGGCCTGCTGAGCAGCATTGAGTCCCATACCTCCCACGGAGGCTCTTTGTGTCTGCAGAGTCTCGGGCAACACACTGTACTTTACTTCAGGAGGGCTACATTTCCAGAGCACTCGAACAGCATCAGAACCACATTTCTAGGCAGTCCAACATGCCCTGGAAGTCTTCGACATTGCCCTCGTCTGAGCTGCCCTGAGAAAACACTCTGCTTCGAATTTACCGAGGACCTAGTTCCTGAAGTCACTCTCTTCAAGGAGAAATACAGCATCTTAACATGCTGTGTCGCTCACAGGGCAAGAAATGTGAGAACTTGCCTCGAGGTAAGGCCATGAAATGCTATGCAGAAGCAGAGGCGTGTAGCCGTTTCCATGAGGCCACAGTCGCTTATCTTCAGCATTTTAAAGCCAGTACGCTTTTCAGGACACCTATGTGCCTCGCCTGGAAACCCTATTCCCTGCAAGAACACTGAGTACCCTCACGCTCCCCTGGCCCTTCTAAGCAATAGCCAGGCCAGGAGCTTTCCGACTCACAGTATGTATGCCGAGTGTAGGGCAGCACAGTGCACTCTTATTGGAACATTTTGCTTTAGCCAGCAATCGCACAGGTTCACGAGCACCGTTAAGCAAGTTCCAACAGGCCGTGGAAGTCGCTCTCATTCCCTAGTTTGAGCTGTACAGAGAGAAACAGTAAGCTTCTCCTTCCATTCAGGACCTCCTACCTGAAGTCACCCTGCCTCCTGAAGAAAGACGACCTCGTTTCTATTGCAACTAAAGCACAGTTTTTCCTGTAGCATGGCAGGCTTTTGAAGAGGCACGGGCCCAGAAGCCTAGCTAGGGCTTTCCTTGGTGAGGCCGTTCACTAGATGCAGAACACCCTGCCTCGAGAAGTTGATTCAGGGAAGCAACAACTGTGTACTCTGTGTCTCATTTGACTTGTTAAAAACCACAGAGATGTATGCTGCCTGTGCCCATGGAAATGGGGGCATGATGGGACAGCCTTGCTTTCCATTTGGAAAGCACCATTCTTGCTTTCGTGAAGCTCCCTGAAATTCTCTGCTGTTGACAGGCCCCTGGCCACTGTAGGCTTGGGTCTGGGAAGAAAATGAGTTTTCTCTGGCTACACCCGGAGCTTCATTGGCCGGGGTGGGGCGCATCTTGCCATGCACTAGAGCTAAAGGGAATCTCAACGTGAGTCCTTGCCTCGAGGTAAGGCCCTGAGTAGCTATGGGGAAAGAGAGGCATGCAGCTCTTTCCATGAGCTCATAGTCGCTGTTCTGCTTTATTTTAAAGGAAGGACCCTTTTCAGCACTCCTAGGACCCTCGAGGGAGCATTTTCGTTCCAATATCCCTGACTACCTCCACACCTCTGTAGGCCTGCTGAGAACAACGTGGCCCATAGGTCCCTCGGAAGTCCTCTGTGTCTGCTGAATCATGGGAAACACACTGCACTCTTTCTTGTATTATAATGATTCACAGCACTCGCACAGGTTCACGAGCACCGTTTTGGCAAGATCCAACTTGCTGTGGAAGTCTCACACTTTCCCTAGTCTGAGCTGAACTGAGAAAAACACTAGGCTTCGCCTTCCTTCCAGGACCTCCTACCTGAAGTCACCCTGCCTCCAGGAAAAAATCGGTTGCGTTCGTATTGCAACTAAAGCACAGTCTTTCCTGTAGCACCCGGGCGTGTAGCAGTTTCCATGAGGCCGTAGTCGCTTATCTTCAGCATTTTAACGCCAGTACGCTTTTCAGGCTTTTGAAGAGGCACAGGCCCCAGGCCTAACTAGGGCGTTCCTTAGTTGAGGCGGTTCACTACATGCAGAACACCCTGCCTCGAGAATTTGATTCAGGGAAGGAACCAGTGTGTACTCTGTGTCTCTTTTGAGTTCTTTGAAACCACAGGGATGTATGCTGTTTGTGCCTATGGAAATGGGCTCATGTTGGTAGTAGACTTCCTTATCCATTTTGATAGCTCCATTCATGCTGCCTTGAAGCTCCCTGAAATTCTCTGCTGTTCACAGGCCCCTGGCTATTGTACGCAGTGGTCTGGGAAGAAAATGTGTTTTCTCTGGCTACACAGTGTGCTTCATAGTCCGCGGTGGGACTCATCTTGCCATGCTCTAGAGTTAAAGGGAATCTCAGATCTGTCCTTGCCTCGTGGTCAGGCCCCGAGTGGCCATGCAGAAAGGGAGGCATGCAGCTCTTTCCATGTGCTCTTAGTCGCTATTTTGCTTTATTTTAAAGGAAGTACCCTTTTCAGGACTCCTAACCCCCTCGGGTGAGCATCATTTTAGTTCCAAGATCACTGAGTACCTCCACACCCCTGTAGGCCCGCTGAACAACAACGAGGCCCATAGGTCCCACGGAGGTCCTCTGTGTCTGCTGAGTCATGGGCAACACACTGCACTCTTTCTTGTGATATCTTGATTCACAGCACTCGCACAGGTTCAAGAGCAACGTTCAAACAAGTTCCAACATGCCGTGGAAATCGCACTCAATCCCTAGTCTGAGCTGCACAGAGAAAAACACTAGGCTTCTCCTTCCAATCAGGACCTCCTACCTGAAGTCACCCTGCCTCCAGGAGAAAGACGGCTTGCTTTCCTTTTGCAACTAAAGCCCAGTTTTTCCCGTACCACTGCAGGCTTTTGAAAAGGCACGGGCCAAGTGGCTTGCCTAGGGCGTTCCTTGGTGAGGCCCTGGGCCCAGTGGCCTTGCTAGGGCGTTCCTTGGTGAGGCCGTTCACTAGATGCAGAACACCCTTCCTCGAGAAGTTGATTCAGGGAAGCAACCAGTGTGTACTCGGTGTCTCTTTTGACTTGTTAAAAACCACAGAGATGTATGCTGCCTGTACCCATGGAAATGGGGGCATGATGGGACTAGCCTTGCTTTCCGTTTGGAAACCTCCATTCTTGCTGCCGTGAAGCTCCCTGAAATTCTCTGCTGTTGACAGGCCTCTGGCCACTGTAGGCATGGGTCTGGGAAGAAAATGAGTTTTCCTGGGTACACACGGAGCTTCATAGGCCAGGGTGGGGCTCACCTTGCCATGCTCTAGAGCTAAAGGGAATCTCAACGTGAGTTCTTGCCTCGAGGTAAGGCCCTGAGTAGCCCTGCAGAAAGGGAAGCATGCAGCTCTTTCCATGAGCTCTTAGTGGAGGTCTGTTTTATTTTAAAGGAAGTACCCTTTTCAGGAGGCCTAGGTCCTTCGGGTGAGCATCATTTTGGTTCCAAGATCACTGACTCCCTCCACACCCCTGTGGGCCTGCTGAGCAGCATTGAGTCCCATACCTCCCACGGAGGCTCTTTGTGTCTGCAGAGTCTCGGGCAACACACTGTACTTTACTTCAGGAGGGCTACATTTCCAGAGCACTCGAACAGCATCAGAACCACATTTCTAGGCAGTCCAACATGCCCTGGAAGTCTTCGACATTGCCCTCGTCTGAGCTGCCCTGAGAAAACACTCTGCTTCGAATTTACCGAGGACCTACTTCCTGAAGTCACTCTCTTCAAGGAGAAATACAGCATCTTAACATGCTGTGTCGCTCACAGGGCAAGAAATGTGAGAACTTGCCTCGAGGTAAGGCCATGAAATGCTATGCAGAAGCAGAGGCGTGTAGCCGTTTCCATGAGGCCGCAGTCGCTTATCTTCAGCATTTTAAAGCCAGTACGCTTTTCAAGACACCTATGTGCCTCGCCTGGAAACCCTATTCCCTGCAAGAACACTGAGTACCCTCACGCTCCCCTGGCCCTTCTAAGCAATAGCCAGGCCAGGAGCTTTCCGACTCACAGTATGTATGCCGAGTGTAGGGCAGCACAGTGCACTCTTATTGGAACATTTTGATTTAGCCAGCAATCGCACAGGTTCACGAGCACCGTTAAGCAAGTTCCAGCAGGCCGTGGAAGTCGCTCTCATTCCCTAGTTTGAGCTGTACAGAGAGAAACAGTAAGCTTCTCCTTCCATTCAGGACCTCCTACCTGAAGTCACCCTGCCTCCTGAAGAAAGACGACCTCGTTTCTATTGCAAATAAAGCACAGTTTTTCCTGTAGCATGGCAGGGTTTTGAAGAGGCACGGGCCCAGAAGCCTAGCTAGGGCTTTTCTTGGTGAGGCCGTTCACTAGATGCAGAACACCCTGCCTCGAGAAGTTGATTCAGGGAAGCAACAACTGTGTACTCTGTGTCTCATTTGACTTGTTAAAAACCACAGAGATGTATGCTGCCTGTGCCCATGGAAATGGGGGCATGATGGGACTAGCCTTGCTTTCCGTTTGGAAAGCTCCATTCTTGCTTTCGTGAAGCTCCCTGAAATTCTCTGCTGTTGACAGGCCCCTGGCCACTGTAGGCTTGGGTCTGGGAAGAAAATGAGTTTTCTCTGGCTACACACGGAGCTTCATTGGCCGGGGTGGGGCGCATCTTGCCATGCTCTAGAGCTAAAGGGAATCTCAACGTGAGTCCTTGCCTCGAGGTAAGGCCCTGAGTAGCCATGGGGAAAGAGAGGCATGCAGCTCTTTCCATGAGCTCATAGTCGCTGTTCTGTTTTATTTTAAAGGAAGGACCCTTTTCAGCACTCCTAGGACCCTCGAGGGAGCATTTTCGTTCCAATATCCCTGACTACCTCCACAACTCTGTAGGCTTGATGAGAACAACGTGGCCCAAAGGTCCTCGGAGGTCCTCTGTGTCTGCTGAATCATGGGCAACACACTGCACTCCCTCTTGTGATATCTTGATTCACAGCACTCGCACAGGTTCACGAGCACTGTTTTGGCAAGATCCAACTTGCTGTGGAAGTCTCACACATTCCCTTGTCTGAGCTGAACTGAGAAAAACACTAGGCTTCGCTTTCCTTCCAGGACCTCCTACCTGAAGTCACCCTGCCTCCAGGAAAAAATCGGTTGCGTTCGTATTGCAACTAAAGCACAGTCTTTCCTGTAGCACCCGGGCGTGCAGCAGGTTCCATGAGGCCGTAGTCGCTTATCTTCAGCATTTTAACGCCAGTACGCTTTTCAGGCTTTTGAAGAGGCACCGGCCCCAGGCCTAACTAGGGCGTTCCTTGGTTGAGGCGGTTCACTACATGCAGAACACCCTGCCTCTAGAATTTGATTCAGGGAAGGAACCAGTGTGTACTCTGTGTCTCTTTTGAGTTCTTTGAAACCACAGGGATGCATGCTGTTTTTGCCTATGGAAATGGGCTCATGTTGGTAGTAGACTTCCTTATCCATTTTGATAGCTCCAATCAGGCTGTCTTGAAGCTCCCTGAAATTCTCTGCTGTTCACAGGCCCCTGGCTATTGTACGCATTGGTCTGGGAAGAAAATGTGTTTTCTCTGGCTACACAGTGTGCTTCATAGTCCGCGGTGGGACTCATCTTGCCATGCTCTAGAGTTAAAGGGAATCTCAGATCTGTCCTTGCCTCGTGGTGAGGCCACGAGTGGCCATGCAGAAAGGGAGGCATGCAGCTCTTTCCATGTGCTCTTAGTCGCTATTTTGCTTTATTTTAAAGGAAGTACCCTTTTCAGGACTCCTAACCCCCTCGGGTGAGCATCATTTTAGTTCCAAGATCACTGAGTACCTCCACACCCCTGTAGGCCCGCTGAACAACAACGAGGCCCATAGGTCCCACGGAGGTCCTCTGTGTCTGCTGAGTCATGGGCAACACACTGCACTCTTTCTTGTGATATCTTGATTCACAGCACTCGCACAGGTTCAAGAGCAACGTTCAAACAAGTTCCAACATGCCGTGGAAATCGCACTCAATCCCTAGTCTGAGCTGCACAGAGAAAAACACTAGGCTTCTCCTTCCAATCAGGACCTCCTACCTGAAGTCACCCTGCCTCCAGGAGAAAGACGGCTTGCTTTCCTTTTGCAACTAAAGCCCAGTTTTTCCCGTACCACTGCAGGCTTTTGAAAAGGCACGGGCCAAGTGGCTTGCCTAGGGCGTTCCTTGGTGAGGCCCTGGGCCCAGTGGCCTTGCTAGGGCGTTCCTTGGTGAGGCCGTTCACTAGATGCAGAACACCCTTCCTCGAGAAGTTGATTCAGGGAAGCAACCAGTGTGTACTCGGTGTCTCTTTTGACTTGTTAAAAACCACAGAGATGTATGCTGCCTGTACCCATGGAAATGGGGGCATGATGGGACTAGCCTTGCTTTCCGTTTGGAAACCTCCATTCTTGCTGCCGTGAAGCTCCCTGAAATTCTCTGCTGTTGACAGGCCTCTGGCCACTGTAGGCATGGGTCTGGGAAGAAAATGAGTTTTCCTGGGTACACACGGAGCTTCATAGGCCAGGGTGGGGCTCACCTTGCCATGCTCTAGAGCTAAAGGGAATCTCAACGTGAGTTCTTGCCTCGAGGTAAGGCCCTGAGTAGCCCTGCAGAAAGGGAAGCATGCAGCTCTTTCCATGAGCTCTTAGTGGAGGTCTGTTTTATTTTAAAGGAAGTACCCTTTTCAGGAGGCCTAGGTCCTTCGGGTGAGCATCATTTTGGTTCCAAGATCACTGACTCCCTCCACACCCCTGTGGGCCTGCTGAGCAGCATTGAGTCCCATACCTCCCACGGAGGCTCTTTGTGTCTGCAGAGTCTCGGGCAACACACTGTACTTTACTTCAGGAGGGCTACATTTCCAGAGCACTCGAACAGCATCAGAACCACATTTCTAGGCAGTCCAACATGCCCTGGAAGTCTTCGACATTGCCCTCGTCTGAGCTGCCCTGAGAAAACACTCTGCTTCGAATTTACCGAGGACCTACTTCCTGAAGTCACTCTCTTCAAGGAGAAATACAGCATCTTAACATGCTGTGTCGCTCACAGGGCAAGAAATGTGAGAACTTGCCTCGAGGTAAGGCCATGAAATGCTATGCAGAAGCAGAGGCGTGTAGCCGTTTCCATGAGGCCGCAGTCGCTTATCTTCAGCATTTTAAAGCCAGTACGCTTTTCAGGACACCTATGTGCCTCGCCTGGAAACCATATTCCCTGCAAGAACACTGAGTACCCTCACGCTCCCCTGGCCCTTCTAAGCAATAGCCAGGCCAGGAGCTTTCCGACTCACAGTATGTATGCCGAGTGTAGGGCAGCACAGTGCACTCTTATTGGAACATCTTGCTTTAGCCCGCAATCGCACAGGTTCACGAGCACCGTTAAGCAAGTTCCAACAGGCCGTGGAAGTCGCTCTCATTCCCTAGTTTGAGCTGTACAGAGAGAAACAGTAAGCTTCTCCTTCCATTCAGGACCTCCTACCTGAAGTCACCCTGCCTCCTGAAGAAAGGCGACCTCGTTTCTATTGCAACTAAAGCACAGTTTTTCCTGTAGCATGGCAGGCTTTTGAAGAGGCACGGGCCCAGAAGCCTTGTTAGGGCTTTCCTTGGTGAGGCCGTTCACTAGATGCAGAACACCCTGCCTCGAGAAGTTGATTCAGGGAAGCAACAACTGTGTACTCTGTGTCTCATTTGACTTGTTAAAAACCACAGAGATGTATGCTGCCTGTGCCCATGGAATTGCGGGCATGATGGGACTAGCCTTGCTTTCCATTTGGAAAGCTCCATTCTTGCTTTCGTGAAGCTCCCTGAAATTCTCTGCTGTTGACAGGCCCCTGGCCACTGTAGGCTTGGGTCTGGGAAGAAAATGAGTTTTCTCTGGCTACACTCGGAACTTCATTGCCCGGGGTGGGGCGCATCTTGCCATGCTCTAGAGCTAAAGGGAATCTCAACGTGAGTCCTTGCCTCGAGGTAAGGCCCTGAGTAGCCATGGGGAAAGAGAGGCAAGCAGCTCTTTCCATGAGCTCATAGTCGCTGTTCTGTTTTATTTTAAAGGAAGGACCCTTTTCAGCACTCCTAGGACCCTCGAGGGAGCATTTTCGTTCCAATATCCCTGACTACCTCCACACCTCTGTAGGCTTGATGAGAACAACGTGGCCCATAGGTCCTCGGAGATCCTCTGTGTCTGCTGAATCATGGGCAACACACTGCACTCTTTCTTGTGATATAATGATTCACAGCACTCGCACAGGTTCACGAGCACCGTTTTGGCAAGATCCAACTTGCTGTGGAAGTCTCACACATTCCCTAGTCTGAGCTGAACTGAGAAAAACACTAGGCTTCGCCTTCCTTCCAGGACCTCCTACCTGAAGTCACCCTGCCTCCAGGAAAAAATCGGTTGCGTTCGTATTGCAACTAAAGCACAGTCTTTCCTGTAGCACCCGGGCGTGTAGCAGTTTCCATGAGGCCGTAGTTGCTTATCTTCAGCATTTTAACGCCAGTACGCTTTTCAGGCTTTTGAAGAGGCACAGGCCCCAGGCCTAACTAGGGCGTTCCTTGGTTGAGGCGGTTCACTACATGCAGAACACCCTGCCTCGAGAATTTGATTCAGGGAAGGAACCAGTGTGTACTCTGTGTCTCTTTTGAGTTCTTTGAAACCACAGGGATGTATGCTGTTTGTGCCTATGGAAATGGGCTCATGTTGGTAGTAGACTTCCTTATCCATTTTGATAGCTCCATTCATGCTGCCTTGAAGCTCCCTGAAATTCTCTGCTGTTCACAGGCCCCTGGCTATTGTACGCATTGGTCTGGGAAGAATATGTGTTTTCTCTGGTTACACAGTGTGCTTCATAGTCCGCGGTGGGACTCATCTTGCCATGCTCTAGAGTTAAAGGGAATCTCAGATCTGTCCTTGCCTCGTGGTCAGGCCCCGAGTGGCCATGCAGAAAGGGAGGCATGCAGCTCTTTCCATGTGCTCTTAGTCGCTATTTTGCTTTATTTTAAAGGAAGTACCCTTTTCAGGACTCCTAACCCCCTCGGGTGAGCATCATTTTAGTTCCAAGATCACTGAGTACCTCCACACCCCTGTAGGCCCGCTGAACAACAACGAGGCCCATAGGTCCCACGGAGGTCCTCTGTGTCTGCTGAGTCATGGGCAACACACTGCACTCTTTCTTGTGATATCTTGATTCACAGCACTCACACAGGTTCAAGAGCAACGTTCAAACAAGTTCCAACATGCCGTGGAAATCGCACTCAATCCCTAGTCTGAGCTGCACAGAGAAAAACACTAGGCTTCTCCTTCCAATCAGGACCTCCTACCTGAAGTCACCCTGCCTCCAGGAGAAAGACGGCTTGCTTTCCTTTTGCAACTAAAGCCCAGTTTTTCCCGTACCACTGCAGGCTTTTGAAAAGGCACGGGCCAAGTGGCTTGCCTAGGGCGTTCCTTGGTGAGGCCCTGGGCCCAGTGGCCTTGCTAGGGCGTTCCTTGGTGAGGCCGTTCACTAGATGCAGAACACCCTTCCTCGAGAAGTTGATTCAGGGAAGCAACCAGTGTGTACTCGGTGTCTCTTTTGACTTGTTAAAAACCACAGAGATGTATGCTGCCTGTACCCATGGAAATGGGGGCATGATGGGACTAGCCTTGCTTTCCGTTTGGAAACCTCCATTCTTGCTGCCGTGAAGCTCCCTGAAATTCTCTGCTGTTGACAGGCCTCTGGCCACTGTAGGCATGGGTCTGGGAAGAAAATGAGTTTTCCTGGGTACACACGGAGCTTCATAGGCCAGGGTGGGGCTCACCTTGCCATGCTCTAGAGCTAAAGGGAATCTCAACGTGAGTCCTTGCCTCGAGGTAAGGCCCTGAGTAGCCCTGCAGAAAGGGAAGCATGCAGCTCTTTCCATGAGCTCTTAGTGGAGGTCTGTTTTATTTTAAAGGAAGTACCCTTTTCAGGAGGCCTAGGTCCTTCGGGTGAGCATCATTTTGGTTCCAAGATCACTGACTCCCTCCACACCCCTGTGGGCCTGCTGA